>NW_024737478.1:277500-365000 GCF_018991925.1 Homarus americanus
TAAGCAAAACTCACCAGGCTGAGTATATCATCCAGGTGTGTGTGTTATTGTAAGGGGTTGTGTTTACCCTTGACTAGAGTGATGTATTTTTTTACTAGAGTGAAGGTGATGGAGTGAGTGTGTGTCGGGGGGATATAAGGACACACACACACATACACACACACACACACACACACACACACACACACACACACACACACACACACAGAAGGAGTAAGATAACCGTAAGAGTAAGAGGAGAGTTGTGTCAAGAAGCAAGTAAGGAGAAAGGAAGGTGGTGAGATGAGGAAGGAGAAATGAGGAGGAGGAGGAGGAGGCAGGGGTGAAGAGGCGTCGGTGAGAGCTGACAGATATGTGCAAGGGAGTATTATACATGGCCCATCACCCCTCCTTACCCCCCCTACCCTCCCCCTCCTACCCTCACCCCCGGGTAAGAGAGCCAATATTGGAAGAGTATCACCACCAACGCTCTTGTTTGTTTATGTATTTTTTTAGCAGACGATCTTGGTTAGGTTAGGTTAGGTTACGTTAGGTTACGTTAGGTTACGTTAGGTAGAGGTTAAAGTCAGTGCGCTGTGCCCCCCCCACGTCTTCGTCAGAGTGTTGTGGAATGGTAGGCTGATGAGTGACGTATTTAACCCACATGTCTAAGGCGCCAGTATCCACACAACACAGCCACAAGTGTTCAATCAACACAACTCCTGACACCACCTTCTGTTGAGTCAGCACTGTATGGTTACCGAGATTGACCGCGGAATAATAACAGAAATATGTAAAAAAAAAAACAAAAAAACAATGCATAAATATTAATCTATGTATGTAATTTGTGTACATGTGGGCTGTGTACATATGGGCTAGTGTACATAAGGCTGTGTACATGAGGGTTATGTGTATTAGGTCTTTGTACGTACTTTGTGTACATGTGAGTTGTGTACATGTAGTTTATGTATATCAGATCTTTCTGTATGTAGTACTGTATGTGTACGAGTGGTGTGTGTACATGTGTTAGTTATATATGTATGATTAATACACACACACACACACACACACACACACACACGCACACACACGCACACACACGTTCTTCCTAATCACACTTTCGCATTTAGTTGGAATAATAAGCAGTTGTCAGGCGGTGTGTCGGGGAGTAGTATAGTGTGGTGTGGTGTGGTGGTGTTGGGAGGGATACAGTGTGATAGTGGTAGTGATGGTGGTAGTAGTGCTAGGTGAGGTGGTAGAGGTAGGCAATAAAGTGTTGTATACAGAAGAGCAGTCAAGTTCACCGCCACCATTAGTCAGGGGAAGAAACATGATCATGTGTCTGGAAGAGTAATTTTGCCCGTCCTCTCCCTGTCGCTTCTATCTGACCACTGAGACAAACGCTTTTAGTGATGTGTTTATATAGTAGTCGTCTCTCTCTCTCTCTCTCTCTCTCTCTCTCTCATGTTCCTTCACTTTCTCAGTTTATTTTTCCTGACTTTTACCCTTCCTTCCTCGCTTCTATTCCCTCCCTCCCTCTCATCTCCCTCTCTCCCTACCATCGCCTCTCTACCTCCTCCCCACATCCTTCCACCCCCACTCCTCTTCCCTCTCTACCCTCTCTACCCTCTCTCCCTTACTCTAGTCCAGTTAAGCTTCGTCTAACGTGTTGACAACGACACAAAACGCCGTCGAGTAAAATTTAACGTTGCTCTATGCGTCCGGCCGTCACCTTAAAGGCTCCTCGCTGTTGAAAATTCAGTAAAATATTCAGTAAAAGTTTTCTGGATAATATTCTTATTCTCTCTATTTCCTCTGTTGTCTTAGTTTACTGAATGGGCCGTTTTGTTTGTCTTCTGTTTGTGTTGCATTGTTGTTGTGTGTGTTTGTTTTCTTTGTGTGTGGTGTTTTGTGTTGAGTTTGTGGTGTGGTGTGGTGTGGTGTGGTGTGGTGTGGTGTGGTGTGGTGTGGTGTGGTGTGCCCCCAACCACTTATCCCATAAGATATGTCACTTAACTTGCCAACACTTATTTCACAAAGAGTCACTTATCTTGCACTTAACCTGTCACCACTTACCCAACAAGAAGACTCACTTATTTTGGACTTAACTCACACAAATTTACCCTTAAGAGGTCACTCATCTTGCCTTTAATCTTCCCAACACTTATCTCGCAAGAAGAGGCATTGATCTTCCACTTAGTCTGCCAACATTTACCCTATAGAAAGAGGCACTTATCCTCACGCACTCACACACACTCTGGCGTCCTCCCCTGGCGGTACGTTAGTGTTAAACGGCTAAGTGCTTCCAGCTGTAAGGTCGTGCCATAACCTACCTGTGTGCAGATTAATGGACGTGTGTGTGTGTGTGTGTGTGTGTGTGTGTGTGTGTGTGTGTGTGTGTGTGTGTGTGTGTGTGTGTGTGTGTGTGTGTGTGTGTGTGTGTCATCTGCATTAAGACTATAACCCAACATTAATGTTATTTATGACAAACACAGTATCAACTTCCTGGGAATGTTTATATTATAAATTACATTATATAATTTATTTGATGCTTATGTAAAAAGTTATATAAACAGTTATGTAAATAGAATCAAACACAACCGTTATTTATTAGGTCATGAAAGTCACACTGTTATAAATGGACACCATATTGAGAGACTCTACCCCGTCCCCTTACCAACCTTAGAATACCTGAGAACTGCAATAAATAAATAAATAAATAAATAAATAAATAAAACCTTCCAAACAAACTTCATTTCCCCAAACAATAACAAATCCAATTCATTCTCCCACGAACGCACCACCCCCCCCTTCCAATGTGTGTTATAGATTCCTCACTCGTTAAGCCATCCCGAGCACCACCACTGGCCGCCATAACAACACCATAATGATGCGAGGACCCGTTTGCTGTCGACGGCTTCCCGGGTCTTAAAGTTCGCGTCATGGTCACCTGCTGAACTTTCTCTCGTCTAATTTGAACTTGTGAATATCACCTGCCATTAGGGTTATGTTTACCTGGTGGAAGGGCTTGATTTGTCGTGAGTGTGTGGGAGTTGGGGGAGGGGGGGTGTGGAGGGGTAGAGAGTGGAGGGGAGGGTGTGGAGGAGGGTGTGGAGGGTGGAGGGTGGAGGGGGTGTGGAGGGGGAGGGGTGTGGAGGGGGAGGGGGTGTGGAGGGGGGAGGGGGTGTGGAGGGGGTGGAGGGGGTGTGGAGGGGGGTGTGGAGGGAGGGGGTGTGGAGGGGGAGGGGGGTGTGGAGGGGGAGGGGTGTGGAGGGGGTGGAGGGTGGAGGGTGTGGAGGGGGGTGTGGAGGGTTGGAGGGTGTGGGGTGGAGAGGTGTGTCCAGGGGTGTGCGTCAGGGGGAGGTGTCAGGCGGGGGTGTCAGCCCATTTGTTAATTAGGCTGTGTTGTTATTTCAAGTTGATCATTACCTTTGCGATAAAGAGATCATACAACTCATACACATCCATACATCATACACATCCATACATCATACACATCCATACATCATACACATCCATACATCATACACATCCATACATCATACACATCCATACATCATACACATCCATACATCATACACATCCATACATCATACACATCCATACATCATACACATCCATACATCATACACATCCATACATCATACACATCCATACATCATACACACCCCCTGGCATCATTTACAGTAACACACACAATGTTACTCTCTGCTTCACACAGGTATAATAATTATTTACGTTATGTCCAATATGTTGGTTCTGTTTATGTCCAAAATGGTATTTATGACTTAATAATTTGTATAGTTTCGTGGAAAATAATAAAATATACAACAACAATTATATATACAATTTATATTGTTATTATTATTGTTTTTTTGGGGGGGAGTTATAGCTTATCATTATTTACACACAGACGTATACATATACATACATACACACACACACACATACACACATACATACATACAGACATACATACATACATACATACATACATACATACATACACACACACACACACATACAGACATACAGACATACATACATACATACATACATACATACATACATACCCAAAGCTAAATCAATAAACCTCAGGCCCTGCGGGGTGTGGCTGGGGGGTGGGGGGGTCCTGACACACACAGGTAAGAGACACCTCGACCCAGGAGCACAAAGTTCACCTGTCTTACACAGCCTACACCTTGACGTCAGGTATAGCACACCACCACCACCACCACCACCACCACCACCACCACCACCACCACCACCACCACCACTTCACCTGCTGCTGGAATTTAACTCTACATGTAACCTAACCCAACCCCCCACCAACCTCGCTGCTGAGATACACCTCTACACCTAACCTAACCTAACCTAACCTAACCGCTACTCTCGTCTTGTTTATATCAACGGATAAAAAAAATCCTGCCGCTGATCATATCCAAATTATGTCAACAAACTCAGGTATAAACAAGACAGCTTCCATCTCCTGTACAAAATTGAGTGTAAGATAAACTGTCTCGTGTGTTGGTTCGCGGTAAAAACACCCCAAAAAAAACACAAGAAAACTGGGATTACAGTTTCCATTCTAGATGCAGAGAGTCACCGGATGACGTCAGTAGCCCAGCAGGTCACGTGACGAGAGGCTGGGTGTGAGACATCATTGTTTTATACACCAGAGTGAACGACCAGCGACCATGACTTCTCTATAGTATGTATTACCACAACAACACAACCACCCACGGCCTTCTTAGAGTACCTGACACTTTGCTGACACGGGTTTCTTAGATTATCTGTGCTGACAAGGCCTTCTTAGATTTCCTGACACTTTCCTGACACGGGTTTCTTAGATTACCTGACACTTTGCTGACAAGACCTTCATAGATTTCCTAACACTTTGGTCATTGTAACGAAAAAAACCCTATTATCTCATAAGTCACAGCTATATACCTTACTTTACATCGTCACCTTCCACTAGTTATCCCACACTATATACCTCTCTCTTATATAACTCGTCTCCCCAACAAGGCAACAATATCATGGTGTCTGCAGAAGGTCACTCACCAGTATGCAAATTCGTAAGATTAGAGTTTCTTAATTCAAGGTGTCAAGTTTGTGGTGAGACGACGCGGAGGAATTCAAGTATAAAATTACCTTAAATTTAACATCTTTCTGCAACATTACATTTATCTTTTACTAAAATTATCACATCCTCGTTATACCTCTTGCGAACTAAACTGATCCTAAAAAGTTAAAATAATTTATATTCATCAATATTTACACTTTTTTTCAATAAATTAATAATAGAAAAAAAAAACACTATTTATCTATTACATAAATAATAATATCGTATCTACAATATTGAAGATCCAAATTAACGACTATATTAAAACCCAGGACTCTCTCTCTCTCTCTCTCTCTCTCTCTCTCTCTCTCTCTCTCTTTACCCCTTCTGTCTGCTAACCCCCTTTCCCACCCCCTCCTGCCCCTTCCATTTCCCTTCCCCCCCTCCCTCCTTCCAAGCATCGTTTTAGATATCGACACCTAAGATCCTTCATCAATAGCCCCATCCTATTGTGACTTATGGCCGATTACCTCAACGTTAAAAGCCAATTTTCTCCTCCATTCCATTATGTTAACCGTCGCAACTCTCAACTTAATGGTCTGTTAAATTCACAAAGTTATTCTCAGATGAAGTAAATTATTTCATTTCCATCATAAATAGAAAACAGCAAAGATAAAAATATAAATAGACACTTTCCTATTACCATATTTTTGACTGGGGAGATGTAGTGGGGAGGTGGGATAGGGTGAGGGAGGGCAGGGGTGAGGGGAGGGCAGGTGGGGTTAGGGAGAGGGGAGGGGGTGAGGGAGGGAAGGGGGTAGAGGGGAGGCAGGGGTGAGGGGAGGGGTAGGGGAGGGGAGGTGGGATAGGGGTGAGGGGAGGGCAGGTGGGGGTGAGGGAGGCAGGGGGGGTGAGGGAGGGCAGGTGGGGTGAGGGGAGGGCAGGTGGGGGTGAGGGAGGGCAGCAGGGGTGAGGGAGGGCAGGGGGGGGGTGGGAGGGGAGGGCAGGTGGGGGTGAGGAGGGAGGGCAGGTGGGGTGAGGGGAGGGCAGGTGGGGTGAGGGAGACAGGTGGAATAATTACTGTCGTCTAAAAATAAACATACAAAGAGTTGTCAGTTTATTAATGTAATGTACTCTCTCTCTCTCTCTCTCTCTCTCTCTCTCTCTCTCTCTCTCACGTGACCCCAGGTAATAAACTGATCATAATCCACCTCTTAAAAGATTAAGTCATTATAATCCACGAAACGTCTGACCTTATTTAAATTTTACAAGATCAATTTTTCCTTCTTTTTTTTTAACCTCCTTCCTCTTACAAAAGTTTTCATGAACCAAATATAACAACTGATTATGCTTAACAACAACAAAAACAACGACAACAACAACAACAACAACAACAACAATGAAACAAAATAACAATAATAGTAATAAAAACAATAATAATAATAATAATAATAATAACAAAACAATAATAACAATAACACATCATGATCCTGTGATAATTTTTACTATTATTTCACTTACTTTTGTTTTTGTTTCAGGCTATTGTTTTTACCTAGACCTATATTCCCAACCAAACACATTTAGGGTGTTGAGAATGGTAGTCTCAGTGCCTGGCCCTCGTGGGAATAGTGCCACTACACGCACGAGTCTTTACCTACCCCCCCCCCACCGCCCCTCTCTCTCTTTCTCTCTCTCTTTAATGTCCCCTTCTGTCTCTTTCTCTCTCTTTTAGATGGCCAACTGTCTCCCCTTCCTTCCTCCTCTCTCTCTCTCCCTCTCTCTCATGTCCCCCAGTGTCTCTCTTTCACTGCCAACTCTCTCTCTGTCTCTCTGTCTCTCTCTCTCTTTCTATTATAATCTATTTCACATCTTAATTAATTCGTTATATAGATGATTAAATACCATAAGACGACTAATTAATATAGAGGAAAAAAATAAAAATAAAATCAAGACCAAGAACAACAGCACTACTGCCTCACTCTCCTCAGGTAGGGGCGAGGAGGCAGGTGTGTACGACCCATCACCACCACCCTACCTGGCTCCCCCCTAACACCTCCCCCTTGCCCTACACCTCCCCCTTGCCCTACACCTCCCCCTTACACCCCTCTGGATCGCTATGTTGAGGCAGCGAGACGTGTAACTGGATGCCACTGGTGTTAGAAGAGAATGAAAGTTCAAATCTCTGTTGTCTTCCTTTAACTGTTTAAGCTTGTCTTTAATATTGGCGTGAAGTAAAGTCAATAAATACTGTAAAGGCCACGTGAGGCAGAGAGAGAGAGAGAGAGAGAGAGAGAGAGGTAGAGAGGTAGAGAGAGAGGTAGAGTCAACACGTGGTGGGCAGCTAGGCAGTAATACCCGTGGGCAGGCAATCGTGAAGTTTGTTTGCTCGCCACAAACCTTTTCACCGGGATTGACCGCCTCACTGGCTAAGGCTCCCCAGCCAATTGAATTTTTATCATTTTTTTGGGGGGGGGGGGAATTTTCGAAGCATCTATGATAATGAGGAAAAATTATGAATCCGCTTACTATGTTCTTACCACTTTGAAAATTAGCAAATTCTTTTTTGTAATTTAGATGTGCTGGAAAGATGCAATTTGTGAGGAATAACAAATAATTAGTTTTCTATAGTTATTGACGAGTTAATGTGTTATTTTTTGTATGGAAATATTTAACTTACTTCATATTAGTTTGTTTAGATAATTAATTAAGGTTAAATCGTGTTGAAGGTATAATATATGTACCTGTGTTAAGAAATACCTCCCTAGCGCCCCTCTCGGTGAATACCTGCATACAGAATTCTCCCTTCACTCTGTTTATCTATCATTACTTTCCCGTCTTCTACAAACACTAGTACCAGGTGACCACAGGTGAGGGAGTCAGATGGTAGAAACTTAAATGCTGTACTTTATGACATCATCTCGTGACGTCACACTTCCAGAATGTAAACAGACATGATGGCCTTCAGACTCGGTAATAAGGAGAAGTTAGTACCGATGATAGCTACTGATACACCGGTACATAGAAATAAATAAAAATATAGAAAGTTTGAGTAGAAAGAAAAAGTATTATTATCCAGGTACTGTTATTCTTGTTATTAAATTTCGGAAGAGACTACAGCAACTAAGGGTACAGCGCCCCCTTTTGTCCACTTACTAAGTTACGAATGGTTTTTTTTTTTGGGTCGTTCCTTTAAACAAATTGTTATAGGTACGTAGTTACAGCGGATGTGTGAGCTTTTATTGGTGGAGTTTACGAGACATAATAGGTAAAGTCCCCCACCTCTCTCTCTCTCTCTCTCTCTCTCTCTCTCTCTCTCTCTCTCTCTCTCTCTCTCTTTCTCTCTCCCTCTCTCTGTTCCATCACCCATATATGAACCCTATGAATTAAATACGTGTTTCGTAATCAATGAATCTACTACCATAAAAAAAACCTCTAATATTTTGATCATTTGTCCGAAACTCAGATAAAAGTACATCGTTTTTAAGTGTTTAGAGGAAAACACCGTAACAACATCAATTTTACTCATTTGTCCAATCATAATATAATTTACTTTACCATCATAACGCGAGCAGTGTGGTGAGAGATGCCACTACAACGATTAATAACACAATAAACGTACATGTGTGTGTGTGTGTGTGTGTGTGTGTGTGTGTGTGTGTGTGTGTGTGTGTTGGTGTGTTGCAATGAAGTACACCAATTTACATGTGATTAATATTCATGTCCATATATATTCAATTTATTATTATATGTGGTTGAAATAAACGAAATACTGTACATACACACACACACACACACACACACACACACACACATTCAACAACCATCTATTAACTCATGTTTTCCTTTTCTTACAGAGAGTGTGACCCTCCGCGTTAACCTGACCCCTCCCCCGGCCATCACAACACCTGCTCCATAATCCAGCGCTAAACACATTATAGTACCTCCGGGTTGACCATACAAAACTCGTCTATGCAAATGGTAATAATGAATCAACCAATCAAAATCACTCAATCAAAAACTCAGAAAAAAATTACTATATATGTGTAAGATAATTTATATTTGTATTAATGATTCTCTCGGTGTCTTTAAAAAAAAAAATAGTTAAATCCGGTTTATAGTGTGACGTATTAATCCTGATTGTCTGTTATCTTATATGGAAAGTTTACATTTAATACGTATCATAAAGTTTAATAATATCATGTAAAATAAAATCCCCCAAAGATACATACATACACACAGACACACGGTAAACAATGGCTAATCAAACTCGTATTAGAGAGAACACTAATCACCGTACGATACCTGTCCTGAACGTGTGTAAGTCGTCAATACTGAGATAAAAAAAAACTGTACTAAACGTTTGTCATCATGAGCCTTATAAAACTACCGAAAATAAACATTAATTCTCAAAGTTTATAAGTAACATGAGATGGTAGTTTGACAAGAGGTGATTAGGTGATTTGTGATTTGGTTGGTTTAATCACAGTGTTATAAAGTTATATTAACCGGGAAATAATATTGAAAATAACGTATAAATTCAATATAAACCGAATTTTGTTAACTATTATACAATGTTAACAAGGAATGAAACTAATAGTGACAACAATCGATGAAACACAGTGAAGCTTCGACACCCTGAAGCTTCGATACTCTGAAGCTTCGATACTTTGAAACTTCGACACTCTTAAGCTTCGATACTTTGAAACTTCGACATTCTTAAGCTTCGATACTTTGAAACTTCGACATTCTTAAGCTTCGATACTTTGAAACTTCGACACTCTTAAGCTTCGATACTTTGAAACGTCGACACTCTTAAGCTTTGACACTCAAGCTTCGACACTCTGAAGCTTCGAATCACCTCTATACTGGAAGTGCTGATAGAGTTAAGGAATCATTTTTAAAGCCCAGGAAACACTTAAGGAAGAAGGAAGTACATAATGAGATAAAGACGTTCATTGGCTTCACTTTCCTGGGATAAAACACACACACACACACACACACACACACACACACACACAAACACACACACACACACACACACACACACACACACACATTTATTCGTGTTTTTCTAACTAAACATCCTTTTTGTTGTGTTTTAATTACATCTGGGAAGAGAAATAAACTCACAGAAAGAAGAGTGAGAGGAGCAGATAAGAGTGAGGGGAAGAGAAAAGAGTGAGGGGAAGAGATAAGAGTGAGGGGAAGAGATAAGAGTGAGGGGAAGAGATAAGAGTGAGGGGAAGAGATAAGAGTGAGGGGCGACACATCAAGAAATACCCAGAATCCCAAGGAGTTTGTCCCTCCCCCCTTGAGGTGCCCATTAAGAGTACAAAGAGAGCGAGTGTAAGTACAGACCGACAGTCAGTATGTACAGCGTGGTGAGTCACAGTTACAACAAGAGAAGTGAACGTAAGAAGAAGTCAGCTGCGGCGGCGGTGGCAGTAGTAGGCGCAGCTGGGGGCAGTAGTGGCAATGTGAGTACAGGCAGTGGAAGTAGTGGGGCGGAGAAGTGCAATGTGGGAGAAAAAAATGAAGGTGGGAAAAATGGTGCAGGAGGAGGAGGAGGAGGAGGAGGAGGAGGAGGAGGTACAAGTGGTCGTCCAGAAATCCAGCAGGAAACAGCAGGAGCAGAAGGAGGTGGTGGAGAAAAGGGAGAGAAGGGGAGAAGAAACTGACACTCATCACTCACCATCACCATCACCACGTGGACAACTGCCCATTCCTTTCAGCGCCTCTTCAGTCTCCTGAGAAGGATTTCTGCAAGAGAAAGAAGGTATGTGGAGAGGTGTTTATATATAGTCCGTGTGTGTGTGTGTGTGTGTGTGTGTGTGTGTGTGTGTGTGTGTGTGTGTGTGTGTGTAAAAGGACCTTAAATGGTCTCTGGCTAAGTTACGAGTCACTTAACGTGTTGTGAAGTGTTTGTATCCTTGTAGTGGTGTGTGTGTGTGTGTGTGTGTGTGTGTGTGTGTGTGTGTGTGTGTGTGTGTGTGTGTATGTGTGTGTGTGTGTGTGTGTGTAGGAAGTTACCTTAGTGTTTTTTAAATGTTTTTTCTACTCCCAATTGGACTTTTGTTTAATATACATAACTATTAAATGTTGCTGTTGATTGAGGTACTTCAGTGACTCGTTCCTTAGTCCTTATAATAGAAAGAATTAGTCCTTAAAGAATTAGTCCTTAAAGAATTAGTCCTTAAAGAATTAGTCCTTAAAGAATTAGTCCTTAAATAATTAGTCCTTAAAGAATTAGTCCTTAAAGAATTAGTCCTTAAAGAATTAGTCCTTAAAGAATTAGTCCTTAAAGAATTAGTCCTTAAAGAATTAGTCCTTAAAGAATTAGTCCTTAAAGAATTAGTCCTTAAAGTTGTTTATTTTCCCTTAGGAGTGGGGTAATATATAGATCATTTACTGATGTTTGTTGTGTGTTGTAGATAAAGTTATATAGATTGTTAAGTGTGTAGTAAATATATAAGTGTGTGTAGTAAACATATAAGTGTGTTGTAGTAAATTTATAAGTGTGTGTAGTAATCTGTAAGTGTGTAGTAGATCTGTAAGTCTATGTAGAAAATCTAAAAGTGTGTGTTGTAGATTTATAAGTATGTGTAGTAAAATATAAGTGTGTGTAATATGACGCAAGGAGTCAAAGTATAAAATGACGCAAGAGGTTAGACTGTAATAAGACGCAAGGAATAATGCTGTAATACGACAAGGAAGTTAGACTGTAATGTGACGCAAGAAGTCAGACTGCAATATAACGCAAGGAGTCAGACTATAACGTGACGCAATAGAGTCAGACTGCAACATAACGCAAGGAGTCAGACTATAACTTGACGCACGGAGTCAGACTGCAATATAACGCAAGGAGTCAGACTATAACGTGACGCAAGGAATTATACGATCATATAACGGAATAATTCATGGTACAATAATATTCAACAGCGTGAGGGAAATATATTCTACCAAAGGTCGAGTTCCTTGGTACACGATCCACTAACTTAGCGATACCAGGTCATTTATATGCATGTTTTACGCGGTATTTTGTGAGTGTGTGTCTGTTGGGGCAGTTAAGAGGGGAATAATGAGGTAGTGGGTGATAAAACAGCCAAAGGGTAAGGAAAGCCAAGCATGTCACGTGTGGTCTGAAATCATCTCTGGACTTTTACTGTACTAGTGCTGCTTGAATGTGTGTGTGTGTGTGGCTGAAGGAAAACGCTCGCACGTATTCAGACAGGCAAATACACACACACACACACACACACACACACACACACACACACACACACACACACACACATATATATATATATATATATATATATATATATATATATATATATATATATATATATATATATATATATATATATATATTATTCCGTGAAGATAAAATTATTGGATAGTTTTTTATAAATTTAGAGGAAGACAAAGAAGAAGAATAAAGCACGAGAAAGAGAAGACCAAACACAAGATGATAAAGAAGGAATAAAAATAAAGCGGAGGGGAAGAAGTAAAAAAGACAGAGAGAGAGAGAGAGAGAGAGAGAGAGAGAGAGAGAGAGAGAGAGAGAGAGAGAGAGAGAGAGAGAGAGAGAGAGAGAGAGAGAGAGAGAGATCTGGCAAAGAAGAAAGACTAAACTTGATTACATCCAACAGATAGTTTTTAGTCTCTCTCTCTCTCTCACACACACACAGCTAAACCACCATAATTGACACGAGTTATATGTATAATGGTCAATGTTGGACAGAGACGAGGGTGTGAGATGACCCATTATCTCCCTGTCTCATACGGCAGCTCTCTCCCTCCACTCTGGTCTATTTCCCTGTCTCTCCTCAATTATTTCCCCATTTCCTCCTTCCTCACTTTACCCACTGTGTCTTCTATCTCAATGCCTCTCTGACCACTGTGTATGTAAGTGAGTGTATGAGTGTGTACATGTGTGAATTATGCATGTGTGTGTATATCTGAAGGTGTACATATGTGAATTATGCAAGAATTAAATATGTGTATGTATGTACGGAGGGTTTTTCCAGGTTCTCAAATAGACTCTAGAATGTTCACATGTGGGTAGTAAAACACACACACACACACACACACACACACACACACACACACACACACACACACACACACACACACTGTACGTTGAACTACTACGCCTACAATGTTTACAGACCCATTATCCAATTTCCACCGCCTGTGAGTCTCTCCCTAGGCTCCGCTAATTGGTTCGGTACACAAGAGACTCAATTAAACCCGTTGTTTCTTACGCGTGAACAGCGAGGCACAGCTGGTCCGGGAGTTAACTTCAGCGGTGAAAAATAACTTCATGGAGTTGAGTTTAGCATGAAGTCTTGTGTGCCACTGTGTAATGTATCAATGTATGCGTGTGTGTATATATGTGTGTATGTGTGTATGTATGTGTGTATGTATGTGTGTATGTGTGTATGTATGTGTGTATGTGTGTGTGTATGTAGAGGAAGACGAAAGGTAGACAAGAAGAGAAGACTCAGGTGAACTAGCGCCGCCGACTGCACCAGACCATTACAAACTATTCAACCTAAGTCCAGTTTGTGCTGTGTGGAAATACTGAAGGTTAACGAGACATTCCCTAACTTGAGGCTCGTGAATGAATGAAGGAATGAAGGAAGGAAAGAAAGTTTAGCAAATTGCCAAACTACTCTGTTAAACCCGACAACAATTCCCAAGCCTACAGCTCCGACTCACCTCCTACCCCTGGTACCTTGAGAGCAGCACCAGCAGTAGTTAGGCAGCTCCGGGGATCACACAGACAGTAACCAGCGAGTGTTCAGCCACGAGCTTATCACACCAGAGGGCCGCTAAACCCTATCCCTGGTTGGGTACACAGAGGTGAGTACAAAGGCGGATTCGAGAAATCTCCTCCACCTTGCGTCTGCTTTGTTGCTCGCCCACGCCCACTGCTGATGGAGGAACGCTTCCCCAGCTCTCAGGTCTAGACGACTTGGCTGGCGCGAGACACTGTGAACTGTATATAAGATGTGACACCTTAACGTTACGTCTAGTGATTTCACCCAATGGTTATATTTCGTCATCACTCAAACGTCTATAATTTATTTCCTATGTAATAATATTTTATCTTCCAAGTAAAGTCACTTTTTCTAAGAGATTATTTATTCGGACATCGTTTAGGTTCACCAAACATTAAGTTAATGAGCCGCCATTACAGACCAACTAAGTACAGTTTTATCTTACAGTCGATGGTGTTTCTTTTCTTCACTTATTCCCATTAATAACCTAACTATATAACCTGTCAATATTTTTTACATTATTTTACAAAAGACTTTAATTTACACTCCAATAAATAATCAAATCTTTTACAACATCGACTGATTATTTTCTTACAAACTCCTGAACTGTTAAGCTAATGAACTGGTAATTGTTCACGGGAGTTGTTGTAATTTTATATGAACAGTTTAGAGTGTGAACGAACCAGTTAGTTTTTCTCTCCAACTTCAGACGACAGTTTTGACTGGACACACACTCCTCCCCGCCTCCCGACAGGTGGTGACCACAGCTGCCACTTATGAGTTACAACTTGACGTTTTTCCCTTCGTATTTTTACCTACGATGACTCAGCTTAATATGTGACCTTATCTGACCTTATAATTGATGATTTTTGTCATGAGAGAGATATATTACCCAGGTGTAATTAGTCTTCCATTACTACCACACCTGACACTAACACATTACATCACTAATCACCACAGGTAGGTGAGTGACTTACCTTACAACATTCACCATTAACGTATCGATGTTTACAAATACAAACAATAGAATAAAACTGCCTCAAATGGCCCACAACAAGTAAACAACCTTAGCTACATCAACTAATACAAAAAATAAAAATAAATATATCCTTTTCATCTTACCTAACGACGCCATTGGCAATAGATGTGACGTCACGGGCTCGGAGGGGGGGGGGCGACACCTGTAAGAAAACACAAAAAATATATAAAAAAAATGTTCTCAAATGTTCAGCCAATTGTTCCCACACACGCAACAAACATCAGGTTTTTTGTGTTTCATCATTCATTCATAATTACGGCTCTTGAAAGGTAATTTGTGTACTGGAAAGGTAATATATCATGACCAGGTATCTAAAATAACTCTGTAGTGGTGATATAGCACAACCCGGATGTATAAACTAACAATCAAGGTGGTGCAGTCTAATTACACAACCCGGAACCATAACGCTACAATTAACCCAACCAAGAACTACAACACTACACCCAACCCAGTACTATAACATAACCCGGAACTACAACACTACACCCAACCCAGTACTAAAACACAACCCGGAACCATAACTCAACCCGGTATTAAAACACAACCCGGAACTATATTGGTTGTGTTGTTCACTATAATTACACTAACAACAAAAACTAACTCACCATGTGCAGAGAGAGAGAGAGAGAGAGAGAGAGTAACTGCTTTTTCTCTCTCTCTCTCTCTCTCTCTGTACTTACACCAAATTTATCACCAGAAGCATGTTTATATTTGTAAGGTTTCCCTGCACTTAATGGCACTTAATGGCACTTAATGGCACTTAATGGCACACTTCAAAAGACTCCTGACGTGTGTTTTTGTATCTCTAGTGGACGTAATTGTCTAACAGTACATACAGGGTGACCCATATAAAAATATACTTAAATGTATCAACTGGGTAAATTAGTGTAACTTTTGGGAGACCCTGTATGTGTGTGTGTGTGTGTGTGTGTGTGTGTGTGTGTGTGTGTGTGTGTGTGTGTGTGTGTGTGTGTGTGTGTGTGTGTGTAAGAGGCTCTATAAATCATACACACAAATACAACACAACACAGACAGGCTAAACACCCTCTTGTTACTTTTATGTCCTGACCCCAATATTCCTGCCTGCATAAAAAGTGAGTGTGACCAGGTGTGTGTGAGTGACCAGGTGTGTGTGAGTGACCAGGTGTGTGAGTGACCAGGTGTGTGAGTGACCAGGTGTGTGAGTGACCAGGTGTGTGAGTGACCAGGTGTGTGAGTGAGGGAGGGGAGCGGTAGGTGCAAGTTATGTTATAGGAAAGACTTATTCAATGTCGTAACCCTGAGACCAATAGACCATCTGGGCAAAGAGGTTTATTATTACTAAAACACTGATAGTGTGTGTGTGTGTGTGTGTGCAGTAGTGTGTGTGTGTGTGTGTGTGTGTGTGTAAAAATATACAACACTAGCAGACAACATCAAAAACACTTCCCCACACACACACGAATAAATATTTAATGTAAACATGCGAGTAATAAATACATAACCCGTGCACATGCATACGCTCACACACAAACAAACACACACACACACACACACAAAATGCATGGTATACGCCGCGCCATTACTCAGCGCTGAAACAATCTAAATGCAAAACCTGACGGACAAAAACACCGCCTTACTGGGGACGACCTGAAGGTGAGGCGACACACACACACACACACACACACACACACACCTGAAACCACCACTGGAAACAGCACAAAACACACACACACAGACCTAAACGTCAAGTACACACACACACACACACACACACACACAGGGCCACCTCACTTGCCGGGGAGAATACAGAGACAAAACTCCATACGTGTATAAGAAAGAGAATCTCATACTTAAGTCTGGGAAAAACAGCTTTAAAGTGATACTGCCTCTTGTGACGTCACGTGAGACAGTCGACCAAAAACGTGATATACATGTTGAGTCGACCGAGAAGATTTCTGAGGTGTTCTTCTTTTTCTTCTTCTTCTTCTTCTTGTTCCTCTTCTTCTCTTTCCCTTTCTTCTTTTACCCCTTTCTTTTCCTTTTTCCTTCCCCTGTTCTCCGTTTTCTCCTCCTTTTCGTTATTCCTTTCCTTTTCTTCTTTCTTCTTCTTCGTCTTCTTCTTCCTTTCCCCTCTTCTTCCTCTTTCCTCCTCCTCTTCCCTCTTCCTTACCCTCTTCTTTTGCCAATCATCTTCTCGGGGATAAATTAATATGTAAAATATGCCGTTGCGAGACTACGGAATCCAAGGTAACAACAACAACGAAATAAGATTCGCATTAATCCATTAGGAACTGGATTTGTTTTCTGTCTGTCTGTCTGTCTGTCTGTCTGTCTGTCTGTCTGTCTGTCTGTCTGTCTGTCTGTCTGTCTGTCTGTCTGTGGACGCTTGTATCCCTTGAATCTAAGTTTGTTTACGTTTCAGTGTGAGACAGTCTAACAAATTTCTCAAAACAAGTAACCTCTCTCTCTCTCTCTCTCTCTCTCTCTCTCTCTCTCTCTCTCTCTGATCGTCTACGCTGGGACCCACAAATCACACTATGAATTCACAACCTCATCTGAAATGGACCAACCATATTAATTATCCTAAAGCTACCTCGACTACCCAAGGCTCAGACGACTGTGAGATCAGATTTTTCTTGTATATGTGTGTTTAAGGTGTAACACACACACACACAACTCCATACATACATACATACATACATACATACATACATACATACATACATACATACATACATACATACATACATACATACATACATACACAAATAATCCTCTACCTATTTGTTTACACACCAGCGTTGCAGTAAGATTAATCAACTTCCTCGCAGTATTCTGGGAGCAATTTACAATATTAAAATCATGAAATTGAGCAGAAATTAGATAAATGCGTTGGAAAACTCCTGTAAAATTAAGGTTATTTGATGTATAACAGAGCATAAAGTTTATATTGTTACGATATATTTCATTCTTAATAACAAAAAAGGCTTTAAAATGCACAGAAATAGAATAAACATTTCGTGTATAAATAACATAGACTATTAACACCGTATATAAAAAAGTATATAAATTATATGCACAGGTAAGGGACAAAAGCATATTTATTCTTGTTAGGAGTTGTATTAAAATGACACAATTATTTGGTGTCTCTCTCTCTCTCTCTTGATCTACGGGCCAACTAACGTCATAAAAATAAAAAATAAAGTAAAAAAAAAATACTTAAAAAAATAATCATTCTTATTTCTGTCATCATTGATATTATGAAAACACCAAAAACAACAAAAATATCTTAAACTTTCTTCATTGTGATGCAGAAAACACGTGGTGCGGTCCCCCTAGTGTGTGTGTGTGTGTGGAGAGAGAGACAATCACTATGCGGTTCACGTTCTTTACCGCCTTTGTCTCTCACATCTGTATAGCATTGTCCTCAAACTTATATTTTTCCAACAACAACAACGACAACAAACAAAATAAAATCACCAAAAATGACTCTCCCAATTAGCTAATATCAAATGGTCATTCATTCGTCATCCATTTTTCCACTAACACACACACACATACAATACAAAACTCACCTTTACATAAACTATACCCAAAAAATACCTGAACATTATCTTAATCAACAATAACAATTTCTGGCATTAATTTGTTGAAAGGATGTATTAATTTTTTCTTATTTATTTTTTAATCTAGTCAACAGGAAGTAATAAATTAATAAGAATATCGACCTCAATGGAATTTCTCCTCAGTATAATGATGGTACTTTATAAACAAAACATAACCCGGATATATATATGCAAATTCACGCTATATTCTGATCGATTAAATTATCTCTGCCAAGCTTCTAGCATAATGATATATAAAGATTGAGATATAAAACAAACTATCTATGTTTATATACCAAAATTTACTCAATATAAGAATAAATTATTGATATTTAATACAATTTCTTATCAGCAAATATTGTCACGACTAAGTTACATAAATAAGATCATCTCATTGAAAGAGAGAGAGAGAGAGAAAAGGAGAGAGAGGGATAGAGAAAGAAAGAAAGACAGACAGACAGACAGACAGACAGAGAAAGTTTGTAAATACTCTAATTAAAACTAACAAACTATAACTTTACATACTATTAAAATGACGAAAGTAAAAGTAAAAGTAGCATAGTTTTTTCTTCAATATTAGTAAGTTTGATAAAAGTAATATTTGGAGAAGTAGTGTTTTGTGTTGTGTGAAATCGAGTAGTCGCTTCATGAATATTCTGTCAAGGCTGCTGTAATATTTTATCCTTGGGGAGCTTTGTGTGTGTGTGTGTGTGTGTGTGTGTGTGTGAGGAGTGAAGCAACTATTACTATTCAACACACACACACACACACACACACACACATTACCCCCCCCCCCTCCTAGATAACACAGTACCAAATATAACCTCAATTTTCTTGCCAAAACAACACGAGAAAGTTGACCTCCTGGTTCCACACAGATGACCCCGAGGCGTCTCATACACCCCGTGAGAAGGTATAGCTAAATGACCTGAGGGAAACAGTGACCTGGTTTTCCGTGAGTAGAGGAAGATGGTGGGTGAGGTGACCTAATTTTCGAGGGATTAACTTTGGCAAGGATTTGATATATTACTTAATGGAACAGTGACCTAAAATCTGAACTAAGTGGAACAGTGACTTAAAAACTGACTTAATGGAACAGTTACTTAAATTATTGCTTCTCACCAATAACATAACTAGTGTAAATTAAAAGCAAGTTAATGAGAGTCAGAATAAGATTTTATGTTTCAACCAAGTTTGTAGCCAATTTGATTACGGAGGTTAAATTAACTCTGTGATATAGCTCTCGGGGGGGGGAAACCAACTCCGGTCGACGAATTTCCAGCCGAGTAATTCTGACTTCTCTGACTTTACATCTTAACTCCGCCAAAGGATCGTAGGAAAATGTATGAGTAATTATGATAACTTGTATAAAGACTTCACAAACAGCGGCAGATGGATGGTGGGTGGGGGGTAGGGGGTGGTGGTGGGGGAGGCAGGAGGGGAGTAAATGGTTTCGAATATACATGAATAAACACAATATCAAAAGGGTATCACTGAGGCCAAGCAAGGGAAAAAGACATTATGCTTGGTGAGTGTAGCGCCATCATGGACAGGCAGGAAAGAGATATTACGCTTGTTGAGTGTATTGTTGACACAGGTGACGGCCCCTTGTGACAGGTGAGTTAAGTGGTGACAGGTAATGCCCAGGTAATGAACTCTATCTATGTCACACAGTCGAGGACACAGCCGCAGTAATACCGAGTTTGTTGACATAGAAAATAAATCTTTTTGGTCTCTGCTTGTCACCCCATGTCTGTTTTGTTTTTGTTTCAGCTTGTCTCTGTCTTTGTGTGTGTCTCTCACCCTGTCTCTCTTGTTTTTGTTCGTTTGTCTGTCTGTAAGTATTGATGACTGTCTAAATATACGAGTATTCCTCTCTCTCTCTCCGTCTCGTGTTCTCTCTCTCTCTCTCTCTCTCTCTCTCACACACACACACACACACACACACACACCATCACAAATCAACAACATAAAGACGAATAACTTTTTTTTAAACTTCACTTTATCCAAAAAAAACAAAAACCAAAACACCAAACTATGACACGATCTCTACCATCATCAGACCAACAGTCAGACACAACCCAGAGCCTCGACATGATCTAGGGAATATTATTTTGTCGGTCCTTATTTGTCCTCCACTTTGCTGTTGGTCCACGAGGCACCAACACGCGCCAGCTGGTGTCTTTTACAGTGGTCAGGCCTTCATCTCTGTCCTTTTGATCTTGAAATTGCAGCAGCAGCTTTTGGTGAAGGTGGCGTTGGGGTGGGGTGGGGTGGGGTGGGTGGGTGGGGTGGGGTGGGGTGGGGTGGGTGGGGTGGGGTGGGGTGGGTGGGGTGGGGTGGGGTGTGGGTGGTGGGGTGGGGTGGGGGTGGTGGGTGGGGTGGGGTACAGGAGTGGGGTGTGGTTGAAGAGAGGGTTGGGATGGGATGGGGTTGGAGGTGATGGGATTTGGGTTGAGGGGTAAGGGGTTAGGTTAGGTTAATATCAGGATGATTATACACTATAAGTACCATAATAATACGAATACAGTTTATATCAGACACACATACACATATTAATACCCCTCACAAAGTCTCTACCTCCAGCCCTTAACCTCCAGACCTTAACCTCCAGACCTTAACCTCCAGCCCTTAACCTCCAGCCCTTAACCTCCAGCCCTTAACCTCCAGCCTTGAGAAATTCGGATGTGTTGCTGTTCAGCGGCTCCTTCCTTGTGATGCTAAAATTCCCTCCCCAACATATTTTATGGATGGAGTTAATGCATCTCTGAAGACTTACTTTAGAACCACACGAGAAGAGAGAGGAGAGAGAGAGAGAGAGAGAGAGAGAGAGAGAGAGAGAGAGAGAGAGAGAGAGAGAGAGAGAGAGAGAGAGAGAGAGAGAGAGAGAGAGAGAGAGAGAGAGAGAGAGAGAGATACACACACAATACCGAGAAAGACAACAAAAAACAAAAAAGAAGAAAGGACAGAGTAATATTGACAGACAGACAGACAGAGTAACACAGACAGACAGACAGACAGGAGTAACACAGACAGACAGACAGACAGACAGACAGAGTACCACAGACAGACAGACAGACAGACAGACAGGCAGAGTAACACAGACAGACAGAAAGGCAGAGTAACACAGGCAGACAGACAGACAGGCAAAGTAACACAGACAGACAGACAGACAGGTGTGAGGCACACAGACAGACAGACAGACAGAGTAACACAGACAGACAGACAGACAGACAGACAGACAGACAGACAGAGTAACACAGACAGACAGGAACTTACGAGAAACAACCAATCAACAAAAACTAAAACGAACAGACGGTAAATATTCTTATAAATAACAACAGTCGTTCCTCGGGCAACTTTCCTTCCCTCTTAATTCAGAAACAAGTTAGAACCCTTCTCTAGCCACCTGGGGGGTGGGGGAGGGAGAGGGAGGCTGGAGGAAGGGTGAGGGGAGGGAGGGAGGGGATGAGGAGGAGGGGTGAGGGTAGGGTGAGGGAGGGGTCGCTGTCCTGAAGTTTACTAAGTTATAGGAGGAGAGGAGAGTAAGTTCGTGACCGTCATATATCAAGCGAAGAATATTTTACTTAACCTAACCTAACCTAACCTAACCTAACCAAGACTAATTCTAACCCAACCTGACCTGACATGACCTGAGCTGACATGATCATATGACCTACTGCCTTGTATACTAAGATTTCACCGATTTACACACACACACATACACACACACACACACACACGAACATTAAAAGAAGTCAACTAAGGAAAAAGAATTATTTCAATTTCTCTCTGATCGTAAATTTCCCGGCAAGTCATCAACTGTCTGGCTTCTCTCTTACAATGTTCCTTCTCTCTCTCTCTCTTTTATTCTCCACTCCCTCTTTCTCTCTCATCCATTCTCCCATTCTCCTCTTCTTTCTTCACTCAGCCTTCTTGTGTGTCTTCTCTTCTCTCTCTTCTCTCTCTCACTCCACTCACTCATTCTGACGATTTTCTCATTTATTTTATTTTCTTTCTTGTTTTCGTGTATCCCACCCCCACACTCTCTCTCACCTCTTCACAAAACCTTAAAATGAAAAAAAATATATATACATAAATCAAAAACACTGATCAATACAAATAAATCATAACTTAAAGCCAAAAAAAAAAAAATTAAAACTCATCCAAACTTTTTAATTTTTTTCAAACCTGTCAAAGTTAAAATGAACTAGTTAGCAAGTGTAAATATATGATACATGCCCAGCAAAGTTTTTTTTTTAGGGCCCCTGGACGTACAGTAATTTACAAAGAGAAAAAAAAAATACCTACATTTTTTTAAAAACCTCTACACGCAAAAAGGTTTAAATGAATCATATATATATTAAGACTTTTTGGATGACGATGATGATTTAACCCTTTGGTGATGATGATTTAACCCTTTGGTGATGATGATTTAACCCTTTGGTGATGATGATTTAACCCTTTGGTGATGATGATTTAACCCTTTGGTGATGATTTAACCCTTTGGTGATGATGATTTAACCCTTTGAGGTGATGATGATTTAACCCTTTGGTGATTTAACCCAGCTTTGGTGATGATGATTTAACCCTTTGGTGATGATGAGGTTTAACCCTTTGGTGATGATGATTTAACCCTTTGGTGATGATGATTTAACCCTTTGGTGATGATGATTTAACCCTTTGGTGATGATGATTTAACCCTTTGGTGATGATGATTTAACCCTTTGGTGATGATGATTTAACCCTTTGGTGATGATGATTTAACCCTTTGGTGATGATGATTTAAGCCTTTCATGCCGATGAATATGAACAAATATGCAATAACAAATCTGAGTTAAGTATGTAATATGTCACTGAGAATACTATATCCATCTAACTCTGTATAAACATATGAGGTATATTTATATCATACAAAAAAGTCTATTGCAAAGTTTATAACGAGCCAATTATCAGGGGAAAATATACGGTATAAAACTATAAAACTCGAATTTACAAAAATAAATATTAACACAAAACTCTACAAAGTTTTACCAGGGAGGGAGATGCAGGGGGGAGGGGGAGGGGAAGGAGGAGGGAGGTGCAGGAGTGGAGGATAGGAGGAGGAAAGTGCAGGGGAGGAGTTAGTGGGAGTGTGAGAGAGGAAAGGGGTGGAGTTCCAACTGTACATATTAATGAAGGAGCCTCCCCACACACACACACACACACACACACACACACACACACACACACACATCCCATCTTCATTTACGACCACAAGGAACCACCTGCCGAACACCTGACGAAGAACAGGTAATATGAACCAAGTCCCCTATACACCTCCGTTCTACACATAAGCTATTGGCGCTGGCGAGTTTCATCAGAGGTGAAAAGAAGACGTCTCACACTAGCGACACCACGACACTGAATCTTTGATAACTTATTGATTCTATGGTCCTTTGATACGTGACTGTAGGGCCCTGCGTGGTGGCTGGCTTGGTGATCTATCTATCTATCTATCTATCTATCTATCTATCTATCTATCTATCTATCTATCACAGTATATTATCGCTGTACAGGGTAGCAAAGTTTCTGATGACAAAACAAAAGACGATCGTACTATAGAGGAGAAGACTTTACTCTGAAAACAAATCACGATCGCAATTTTAAGGAAGAAAAACAAAAAACGATCGTGATATAGGGAAGGAAAACTTACTATTCAAATCAAAACACACTTGCGGTTTAAGGACGGAAAAATCTTGGATATCAAACTAAAAAAAAAAAAAGAAGAGCATCGCAGTAAGAGAGTCTGATACCTTGTTCACGCTGGAGGGCTTCTCGTCGATAGGGGTCAGCAATATATCTCCCTCACCAGGAATTTATAGTTAGAAGCGTTGGATGCAATTTGTCAGTGGGATATATCGCGAGGCACGTTCACTGAGGTGGGCAGAGTGAGTGGATGGATGAAGAGGGAGAGGTTGGTATAGGTCTCTCCCACATACATACATTCAAATACCATCTCTTTCCCTCCCACATATTCCCTGACTCTCCCATAGATACCCAAACAACATCCCTGTCCTTCCCACAAACAAAAGATTCCCCTTCCATCATACAAACACTTTCCCTTTTCTCCCAACCCCAAACAAACACTCTCTCGACTCTCTTTTACACACACACACACACACACACACACACACACACACACACACACACACACACACACACACACAATACACACACACCGTAAGTGCTCCTGCCTTGACGTCTTCAGTACCAACAACAGGAGGGGTCAAGTGGTCATCCCGTCTGGCCGCCGTCAGCTCTGGAACTCTAAAGACAGAGAGTTATTGATGCGGTCACAATCCTCTCTCTCTCTCTCTCTCTCTCTCTCTCTCTCTCCTATCCGATATAACCCCTTTACTACTGTATTGATAAGCTGTGTTGTTTAATAACGAGAGAGAGAAACAGAGAGAGAGAGTAGGTAATACACACACACACACACACACACACACACACTCACACACACACACACACACACACACAACATTACTCTCACCATGATGTTTATCTCCTCCCTCTCTTCCTCCTCCTCCTCCTCCTCTTTTTCTCCTTCTGCTCACTCCACCTCTCCATTCGCTCAATCTTTCACTTCTTCTCTCATCAATTGTCTCCCACACCAGTAAAAATGTCAGAAAGGGAACAAGAAGAACAACAAGAGTCAGAATTCCTTCCTACACGGCCGGGATTTTCGACCTTACAGTCACATGGCCGTCCACAGACTCGTAAGACGCCGTGTTTCACTTTGTTAACCACCTGAAAGACGAAGAATTTATCCCCCAGCCATTTGTCTTTGATCTTACTCCTAGACACATCCTACTCCTCCTCCAGCCGGGGTAAAGTGGCTTCTTCCTCCTCCTCATTCTCCTCCTCATTCTCCTCCTCCTCATCATCATGGAGTAATTTACTTGTCTATTATGAAACTTTAAATCAAATTAGTTATGGAAGCTAAATGTTGTTTGTCATCCATCCATTCACTCATCATTCATTCATTCATTCATTCATTCATTCATTCATTTATCCGTCTATTTACGTATTCATTTATCTATTTATTCCTCCATTTATAAACATTCCTCACTTAACATTTTCTCCTCCTGGGACATAAGTTACCAGATGATATTCACGAAAATCATCAGAAAATGTCCTCATAAGTTGTGACTGGACTCTCAAGTGAGGTTATAAAATAATCGGTACATTAACACACACAATCTGCTAATGGGTCCCGTCTAACACCACACCAGCGGCGGGGTGACAGGCACTACTCAGCTGCCACATCCCAGATTATATGTAATTATATTATTACATATAATTACCTGTACTCTATATAATTGGATATAATTATACAGGATTATAACTTCCTCTCCTCCAAAAATATAATTCAGGATGTCCTTAAATAACATATTGAGGTAAATTAACACTATTTGGTTGTGTTTTTATTCACCTTCCTAACCTAACCTAACCTAACCCAACCCAACCCAACCCAACCCAACCCAACCTAACCTAACCTAACCTAACCTAACCTAACCTAACCTAACCTAACCTAACCTAACCTAAAGGAGTAAACAATATCACATGATTGACTCTCACCCTACACATCTCGTTCGCTCGATCACTAAATCATCCTCTCATGGCCGCTGCTCCTACTTGCTCATACTGACGTCGTGACAATGCTACCGTGATTATTTACAGCAGTGACATCCCCGGTGACATCCTACCTTACGTCTGACGTCCTTGTAATATAAAGTATATGGTTTATTGTACGTCTGGCACTAAGGTAATAAGACTCGTATGTAACGATGTTTATCTACCTGGAGGTCATGTATCATACGAATAATTGGTGAAGTGAGCGGCCCAACACACAGGGATTTATCTTACTTCAGGGTGGTGTCGTGGTGCCGTATATAATGTTATTTATCGTTATTTATCGTGCAGGTGGTATCTACCCTCCCTCTACCCCCCCGTAAACTCTCCACTACTCATACTAACACAGCTTATAACTACCACGGCGTCGGAGAAAAGTTGCATCTTCACAACGTAAATATGATAATTTATAGTTCAAAACTCATCCATTAAAGCTGATTTATTCTTGAGAAATATATCAGACGACGAACAAACCTTAGAGGATTTTGTGGCAACTTTACCACATATTAAAATAAACCAACTCACATCTTATTTTAATATTATTCTAGTCAATATTTATCAAAGTTGTTAAAAGATAATCAGGTAAATTAACAGTAAGTCAGGTGAGTGTAAAGTAAATTATCAGAGTAAAACAGAAGAAGGAAACTAAGTGAAGCGGTGAGGAGACCAACTTTTGTGTTGTGAATTATATGACTGAAAAGATGTGCCGTTATAAGACTAAACTCGGACATAACAAGTTGGTCGACTGTATTATTTTGGCAGCGTCTTGGTGTGTCTATACATACAAACATACATATATACATTACATACATACATACATACAAACATACATATAACATTACATACATACATACATACATACATACATACATACATACATACATACATACTTACACACATACATACATACATACATACATACATACATACATTACATACATACATACAGAGAGACAGACAGACATTAAAATACTCTCTTCGGGTTAACACAATAAATTCATTACCCAAATTAAGCCATCCATCTCTCGTAATGACACCAATTATAAATATGTGCATTATGGAAGCAGATCCCAATGGCATTGTTAATTAAATCCCTTACTTACATAACTTTATTCTCCATTACACTAACAATTAACTTTATGACCCATCTTTTGTTAGTTCCCTTCTCATATACACCCCAGTTCAGTATATACAAAATTAATTACATTCTTGTCAGTGATTCAGGCGGTGTTCAGTGTTCAGAGTCCCTCGTCAGTATTCATTAGGGATAAAATTTAATCCAGTCGCTGCAAAAATCTGTTCCCCGCTTCCTGTGTAGGTCTGGTGGTCATGAATACCAATGTTGTCAGCTGGTCATTGGCCTCGCTGATCATACAGGGAGTCAGCTGGTCATTGGCTTCGCTGATCATACAGGGAGTCAGCTGGTCATTGGCTTCGCTGATCATACAGGGAGTCAGCTGGTCATTGGCTTCGCTGATCATACAGGGAGTCAGCTGGTCATTGGCTTCGCTGATCATGCACGGAGTCATTGGCCTCAGTGGTTGTGTGGGTTAAGGTAGTAAATGGACTCCAGGTTATATATAAACAATTAGTGAAGCATTTTGATGTGTTTTTCTAATCCTCTTGACTGTTTCTCATGTCATTTAAAAAGTTTAATTAGTAAGCATCCCAGTTTACGATACACAGGTATGGTAGTGGTGTCCTTAAGTTGGGGCTACGATAGACAGGTGAGATAATGGCGTCTTAGTGTAGTGTTACGATACACAAGTGAAAATTGTAAGAGTCGCTACATCTCAGTGAAAAATTCAACTTACAATAACAATGGCAGAGTTAATCGTCCACTGACTTATCCCCAGCTTACCATTTACCTGTACTATAACAAGGCTTAATTATGTGACCCCAGAGTAACTACTAGCGCCAATCCATTACCAAGTGCATCCGACTCTTTTCATTTGGATCAACCCGGCGAGTAATCTAGTGGTAGTGAATTAATTTCCCCCTGAAGGCATCACTGGTAACGTAAACCAATTGTGGCCCTGAAGGTTTGACCTGGCCCTGAATTATTTAAGTCTAGTGGTACCTGTCCCTGAAATTATTCTAGTCATACCTGGCCTTGAAGTCATTCTAGTTGTTTTTGTTATTGTTTTGTTTATATGAAGGGGTAGGGAGTGGGGGGTGGGAGGTGTGGGGTGGGTGGTGTGGGGTGGAGAGGTCTATGTCAGTTTACAAAATAAGGTCATTTTCTGTATTATTTACCAAACTTAATAATATATCGTATCATAATATAGTTAAAGTTTACTAAATAATATATCTCTTAATATATTAGACTAGATTAATTCACATATTATTGAGGTAAAACCAAGTGACAATAATATACCCTTTGCTGCATTATGAATAACATTACTGTATGAATAAATTGTTCCATTTCATTTCGACAGAGACGCTATGATTTATGCCCATAACGAGAGGCCTCATTAGCTGTGATTTATTATATTCTAAGACCTTGAGATTTTTTCCTTTTCTAGACTATGTATGTTTGGATGAGCTTTATTTTCCCCCCACTACTTGCTTTCACGTCGTTCTTTAAACCTTTCATATCACTGGCTAAAGTTTCTATAATCTGAGTGTCAACGTTCAAGACGACAGGTATAAAACATTTATAATTTGTGTCTCGTCCTATTAATACTACTACCATTAGTACTACTACTACTACTAATAATAATAATAGCAATAATACTACTACTACTACTAATAATAATAATAACAATAACAATAATAATAATAATAATACACAATCAATAGGGCAAAAATCGCATCAGATGGAATATATTTTTTCCTCCAGTGCGAAACTCTACGGTACGGCCAACCCACATTTCACTATTACCTCCCATGGGTTCCACATGTAAAACTCTACGCTACCAGCCAGCCACGCTTCACTATCTCTCCTCCCCTTGGTGCGAATTTTCCCATGACTGTATAAGCATCCAATCAATAATATATGTACTCTCTCTCTCTCTCTCTCTCTCTCTCCTTTAACACGCAAATACTAGCCCTTCCTCAGCCCATAAAACCACACACACACACACACACACACACACACACACACACACACACACACACACACACACACACACACACACACACACACACACACACACACACACACACACACACACACACACACACACACACACACACACACACACACACACACCATCTTAAACGTAAATAATTTTTGTCTCATAAACGTGAAACCAATTTCCCCGTGAGCTTCAGGGTCCCACCAGCCACCACCAAGTGTTGTCCTGTGAACACCTTCACCTTTTTTACTGTTGAGGTTATTACCGTAATTAAACCAGGTGTGCGCAGGTGTCAAGGGGGGGGAGCTTAAGAGATTCATTCAGTGATAATGTTAATAATAGTGAGATTGATGATGATTATGATGATGATAATAATAATGATGATGATGATGATGATGATGATGATGGGGAGGTTGTATGTGTGGGTAAATTGGGGAGGGGAGTGGAAGCAACAGATTCTTCCTATCCCATTCCATCCCTCTTGCATCCTGTCCTATCCTGTCACATCTCTCACCCATCCCATCCCATCCTTCACCTATCCCGTCCCATATCTTCCAACCTCTCACCTGTTCCTCACCTATTTCATTCAATCTCATCCCACCCCTCACCTATCCCGTCCCATTGCTCACCTATCCTCCCCTATCCCAGTGTCACCTCTCATGTTTTTTTTACTTAGGGGGGGGATAGTTTACAACAGTGGTTTAATTAATGATGGCTTTGTTCCGGATGGTGTACCAGATCTCTCTCTCTCTCTCTCTCTCTCTCTCTCTCTCTCTCTCTCTTACACTCGGCCATTATTGCCAGCCGTTTGGCATCATTGCATCATTAATAAAGACAATATTAGCCGTAAAGGGATGGATAATGTTTAGGGTTAAAGCCTTACACACACACACACACACACACACACACACACACACACACACACACACACACACACACACACACACACACACACACACACACACACACACACACACACACACAAACAGTTTTAGTCACTCACTTCGTCGCCATAATTTCTGCATCACGTTTATTTCCTGTAAAAGACCAGATAAAGAAGATTTCCTTTGTTGGGAATATTTACTTAAGACGCTGAAGAAGATAATATATTATCTAATAAATCTTCTTGATGAGTTTTCGCCTTGATGGGGAAGGGGAGGGAAGGGGAGGGAAGGGGAGGGAAGGGGAGGGGGAGTTTAATGTATGAGTTTCTTTTCAACAGTGAGAGAGAAAGAGAGAAGAGTCCTGGTCGTCTTGTTAAAGAAAATGGAATATATGTCCTGACTTTTGTAAACAATGCCAAAAAAAAATACCCAGAAGAACATTTTAAAGACAGTAAAGATATTCCAGCAGGGTATAAACATAACGTAAAATATATTATCACAATACTAAAAGCCTTTAATTATGAAATACTCTCAGCTTTAAGGGACGTAAAGGGGATTATTTTATTCAATCTTTCCCCCCGTATACATATTGTTGCCGAGGGCCAGTGTGGAGGTTATCGTACTATTTTGTTATGGAAAATTATGGGCTGTTTCTTTTATCTCCCTGACTTAAAGGTGAAGTGAGGGATAGTCGCATCTTCTCGCTAATAGGCACGACTGTACCTGTTGCTCGGTAATAGGCATGGAAGTCGCTCCCTTACTACAATGGGAACGTTAGTTTGTTTTTTATGCTACTGTACCAGGAAGTCTAGTGTGAAATTACCAGAAATACAAACAGTACTATCTGGATTATTTATGGTTTAATAATACACAAATCCATAACTTAACTACCAATTAAACCAAGTATGACGTGAAGCTTAATACACAGATTCATAATTAAAACCTTCAATTAATTATTTAACATTGTACTAGGAGTCATGTTGTTACCTATTAGCCAGGTAAGATGATAATGGATCTAATTACAGCTCCATAAAAATAGTTAATGGAAGGAGGTTGTCATTAACGAGGTAGTTAAGAGATTATGAGGTATAGAAGAAAACAAAGATGGTAATTTCAGAGGGAAAAAACACGAATGAGGGGACAAAGATTAAGCTGTACACTGCCACCCCAACCCAACTCGACCCCACCCTAACCCCACCCTAACCCCACCCTAACCCCACCCTAACCCCACCCCACCCCACCCTACCTCACCCCACCACACAGGCAGGTATGCGTGCAGAACAGTTGAGAGATGAATAGGACTAATTATCATGAGAGTCGAGTGGGCAGAATCTATCCTGCTCTAACTTATAAACTATACACACCCCAGAACTGATAACCACTGATAGGAATAAAGTGAACTCAAAATGGGGTCACAGAGGAGAGGATAGGATAGGATAGGTAAGGTACGGTAAGCTTAGGGTAGGTTATGTTAAATTAGGGTAGGGTAGAACAGCAACACCTTACCTCATGGGACGTTGTAGGTAGTAGAGGTGCATCTCTAGTTCACGTACGCACCTGAAAAGATAATTGGTCATTAAGGTCAATTTTACCTATTATTACTTAACTCAACCTAACCTTACCTTACCTAACATAACCTAACCTAACTTAACCTTAACTAACTAAAATTCCCCAAAAATTAGTTAGGTTAAATTAGGTTTACGTCTGGTCAATATTCACGTCATAGATCATCATTACCATCAGCTTAAAATTCCCCCAAGTGATGTTTTTCCCCCCACCACCCACACCTTGGCTGTCCTTGTCAATGTTTTCCCCCCACCACCCACACCTTGGCTGTCCTTATCAATGCAGCTCTATCACCACTTTTGTCACTAATGAGCTCCTGCTGCTTCACTATAAATGAAACCTACATTTGGTTGTTGGGGGAAAATTAAAAAAAGAAAAGGGGAAAATTCTTTGCAAGCTCCGCCATGATTGTAATTTTGTAAATATCGCCTGCTATCCCCCTCCCCCTCACCTCCCCTCCCCCTACCCCCTCCCTAATCAGTCGTCTGTATGTTTATGACTGATTTCGACTTAGGATTACCAGACATTCTCACTCATAGGTACCAACATAATAATTGGTGAGGATATCGGGCAAGTTGGCAGCCCTTACATGGGATAAATTTGACGAAAATCAGATCATACTCGATTTGGACGAAGTAACGTGATCTGACCTAACCTGACCTAACCTGACCATTAAGATAGCGATTCATTAGTACTTAGCAGCATCAGAAGAGAGATCCAGTACACATGAACCCACAAGTATAAACAAATCCAAATGACCTGATGAAAAATATTCCGTTTGTTTATTCCAAATGAAAACAAACAAACAAATATTTGTTTTCCTGTGAATATATTTAATTTCAGTATTAATACCCAAGTTTAATTGTTTTAATAAAGCGAAGTACAATGACAGGCAGTACTTTTAATATATTTATATTAAATAGGGATTAAATATTGTCCTCACCTAATAAATTTACTCTTTTGCATTAAATCAATTCAAATTTATTAAGATTTACTTGTTTGTTGTTGTTGTTGTAACAATGAACAGTGTTTATTACATGCTTGAATAAATGTGTCATCACTCGGTTCTCATCTGGGGATTATTTTACTCCCCAAAAAGGCTTAAAAAAGGAAGTTTCATATTACAAAAAACCCTCAACAAAGGGTCTTACTCCACACAAAAGGCCCCAGAAAAAGGTTTTTTATCACACACACAAAAAGGCTTCAGGAAATGGTTTTATTACCTCCCAAAGACTTTGTTCCGTTCACTTGCCGCTCGGTCAGTGGTGTGTGAGAGAGAGAGAGAGAGAGAGAGAGAGAGAGAGAGAGAGAGAGAGAGAGACACACGTGAACAACTAACTTTACAAAGGTAATAGAGAGACTTTATAGTGACGCGTCGAACGATAAATCTGAATTTTACCTTTAAAATGGAAGTTGAACTGAGGTAGAGGGGAAAATGGTGTCGGAGTGTGTGTCAAGCTTTATGTGGTGGTGAGGAAAGTTTATTATAGGTGGAGGGGTGGAGGAAGATGGGGGGTTGGGAGGAGGAGGGGAAGGGGGAGGAGGAGGAGGAAGGGGAGGAGGAGGAGGAAGGGGGATGATGAGGAGGAAGGGGGTGAGGAGGAGGAGGAAGGTGAAGAGGGGGACGAAGAGGAAGAGGAAGGGAACGAAGAATGAGAGAGAGAGAGAGAGAGAGAGAGAGAGAGAGAGAGAGAGAGAGAGAGAGAGAGAGAGAGAGAGAGAGAAAATATGTGACGAGGGGGAAATTAAACAAGACATATTGATGCTATTTCCTAAGAATAAATTGAGACATACAGCCATACAGCACTGAGGAAGAGAAAGATAGGAAGAGGAAGAGAGGCAAGATAAACATTATATATTAAGAGATAAATAAGATAAATAACTGAACAGTGAACTACGGTGATAACTGAAGGAAATGTCGACAATCTATACTATAATGCAGCTGTGTTTGTGTTTGTTCAGGCAAAAAATAATGACAGACAGACAGACACGCGAGAAAATACTAGAAAAATATCCAAAAATTAAACACACACAGGCAAAAAATAACAACAACAGAAAAAACAGACAGAACCAAAAACAGAGGAATAAAAAAAGAAAAACAAAACATACGATGCTTTTTTTTCATGTAAATATATCACCTTTTTACCTGCCCCTTAATTGGGTAGCATGGGGGGAAGGCCTCGGCAACCTAGAGCATACATCTGGTCCAGCAGAATTAAGAAACTTTACCCAAAATTACTAAAAAAAGAAAATTGTCTTACATAACAGGTCAGTAACTTTCAAGAATTCTCAGAACATCTTGGCTCGTCTTATTTTGCTATTTTTTTATTTATGTTTAATTTATAATGGTGTGTGTGTGTGTGTGTGTGTGTGTGTGTGTGTGTGTAAACGTCTCTTAAATGCATACACCTCAGTACTTACATATAAACAAACAGGAATATCCACTAATATTTCCCACACCGACACACACAGACACACACACACACACACACACACACACACACACACACACACACCGACACACACAGACACACCGACACACACAGACACACAAACAGACCTAGTTACAACTTTCTCGCTCTCTTAGACACATAAAAAAGCACCAGCCGTAACACACACTCTCAAAACTAATAAAAGTTGTACTGGAAGACAACTAAGGGGAAACATGTGTTAAGAAATTTAGTACTTAGTGAGGTGTGTTAATTAAACCAGGAGGTGACTGACTTTATATTAAAATAACAATTGATGAATAAATTGTAAATGATATATTATATCACACACACACACACACACACACACACACACACACACCGACACACACAGACACACAAACACACCTAGTTACAACTTTCTCGCTCTCTTAGACACATAAAAAAGCACCAGCCGTAACACACACTCTCAAAACTAATAAAAGTTGTACTGGAAGACAACTAAGGGGAAACATGTGTTAAGAAATTTAGTACTTAGTGAGGTGTGTTAATTAAACGAGGAGGTGACTGACTTTATATTAAAATAACAATTGATGAATAAATTGTAAAATGATATATTATATCACACACACACACACACACACACACACACACACACACACACACACACACACACACACACACAGAAACTGCTACTGACACACATTTTAAACAATAAAGGTGAGATGCGTCTCCTTTAAGCCGTGCCATTTTTAAAGGTGCCACACAATATCTCGTTTGATCAGTGAATTCTGAATATCAAACACAAGTGAGGATGGTGGGGCGAGGGGTGTTTGAGAGGGGTGAGGAAGGGGGGGGGGCGGGTAGTACGTAAGGGGTGCCTGGTGGAAACAACGTTATTACAGCGAGTGCCAGATGTATTACTAAAGCATATTAACATGGGTGCCAAACATACGATCAATAAAAACACACAAATTCTCGTAACCTTGAACGAATTTATGTGAATCACGTCGCACGAGACATAAACAACATACCTGTGTGAATGTAAGGTTACGTCACAAAACACCTTCATAACAGCAAGATAAATATTGACGAAAAAGAAATCCAATCGCGAACGTCATTCTCAAAAATCTAAGCCAATAGGGAACCAGCTTGTGTTGATGTATACTAACTGGTTATTAAAAGAGGTAGTTGATTGGTGGAGACATGTGCTTGGCAGTCATAGGGTGAAGGGGTATGAACTAAGGTAAATAAAGTTTGAAGTTGACCATAGAGAATAATTAAAACATCATATATACTAAAACAACACTGCCAGACGTACAATACTACCATGATGACGAAGTGGGAGTGGGGGGTGTGGGATGGAGGAGACAGTGTTGCCAAGTTATATCATCAGGCAGCTGCTACATACAACTGATGGAGGCAGATCATGATGGAGCGTCACACGGGCTGAGCAAGTCATTTACAGCAACTGGCAATATTGTCTCTCATTTACACCTCCATTGGCAATACTGTTAACACGATCACGGGTCTTAGTTGGCGATACTGGTAACATAGAAGTAATTTTATATAAGACTGTTCGTGTCTAGGTTATAAATTTACCTTTTCTTTCCTCACCAACAGACTACTAGACAAAGTTTGTGTTTCTATTACGCCAGACACACACACAGACATATATAAAAACAACAGATCTACGGACAAGACCAGGAATCCTAGCACCACCAACAGGAATCCTACCAACACAACAGGAATCCTACCAACACAACAGAAGTCCTACCACCACCAACAGAAGTCCTACCACCACCAACAGAAGTCCTACCACCAACAGTACGACACATAATGGAGGAATATGTCGTAGAAGAGAATGACTAACAGCTCCAGTCATGTACAGAAGCTGTGAACACGGTCCCTCATTTAACTTCTCAACCAAGTCCGGGGCACCAACGCTGACAACACCAAGAAGGATGTCACTAGTTACCATACTGCCAACACCAAGAAGGATGTCACTAGTTACCATACTGCCAACACCAAGAAGGATGTCACTAGTTACCATACTGCCAACACCAAGAAGGATGTCACTAGTTACCATACTGCCAACACAAGTATATAAAATAATAGTCCTAGACACCCATCTCACCACCCACTCACAATCCCCTCACCACTTACACATCCCTCTCACATCCCCCTCCCACCCCTCTCAGCCCCTCACACACCTCCCTCATCTCTCTCACATCCCCCTCACCCCTCCCAAGGCCCCTCTCACAGCAGAAATTTATTTTGTTAGCATTATACTGTCATATTTAATTAATGTGCTTCAGCTACCTGGGTTATGAAGCGTAATTTGTAATAATTTTCTTGTTTTAAATAAATAAAAAAATTCCCCCCCCCCCCAAAGGTTGCCTCTGTGTTTAGAATTAAAATATATTCCTATTGTTGTTGTTGTTATGGATTCATTCTTTACTACATACAGCATCCAAAATTCTTATCGCTTTGTTCTTTAACCAACAAATTAAAACAAACTAGTATTAACTTTTAAGTTATGTTTTGTTGTTGGAAATGTTTCAAATTCACACGTGGCTCAGCTGCCAGAGTTACTAACAGTAAATGTATTTTTCACACTTTACTGTGTCCAAAAACAGCGTATCAGTGAGTTTTAACTAAAACATAACCTTGATAAATGGTTTAAAAACATGTGCGTCTGGTAACAATTACGTGATATGTTTGGTTCATTTCATCAGCTAATGAAATAGTCAGTTTAATGTCCCATCAAAGGCTTAACTACACGATCCATTAAACAAGTGATCAGATGTCCCATTTCTCCCTCTGTTAAATATTTCCTTAATTATTAACATTTATAGGGATAAATATTACACCAAAATCATAAGAGGTTTAATATCAATAATACCGCTTAAGTGGTTTAACCTCAGTCATCTTGTTTATATTGTCACTAAATTGTTTACTGCGCGGTTTATATTTTTGTCGTAATGGTCTACTGTTATGGAGTCATTATATATTTATGGTTTAATGGTTTATTATTTTTTACTTACACCCGGCTGTGTAATTGCGTATAAAAAGTGCGAACAAACACCCACCCACACACACACACACACACACACACACACACACACACACACACACACACACACACACACACACACATAGAGTACCAAGACAGACAGACAGACAGACAGACAGAGAGGGAGGTACCGTATATAATCGTTGTTCAGGCTACACTAATCCTTTACCCTAAAAAACATGATCCCTCACCAGCCTGTACCTGGGCTGCCATGTACAGACACACACCCAGACAGAATATGTCAGCCCAAGTCCTGAACTTTAAAAAAACACAGACAGACAGACAGACAGGAGGAGTTCACGTAACACCACTTAACACGTAGACTAATTTACCAACTAACATTTAACCCGGATATAACAAAATGATAACTTGTACATTTAACTTTTGAATTGGATAGTCCATTATATCAAAGACCGTAATATGTGAAACCTCTAACTAACGGATTATATGAGAGAATACTCCGGTATGTAGAACCTCCACTGTATCCCCATCCATAATCATTTATATAGTGATATCTCCGTCAGTTAGAAAAATTGGTGCAGAGTAATTCCGGGAACGAGAGATTTCCGTAAAAAAGACGACTCTCTTAAACCCGGAAAAATCCCCCATCCCAAGAATTTTTCCAGGTACAGGGAAAATTTTCTCGGAATTTCCCAGAAAATCGTTTCCAAGCCCAGAATTTTCCTGAAAATTCCGAGAAAATTTCAATTCCGGCTACCAGAGAGTTCCGGCCAAGAGGGATTCCGACTAACGGCGATATTACAGTATCTACGTTAATGGCGTTGGTTCGTAACAATACCTACTTACCTATAACCCTATAGCCGAACCATATTACCAATATCCTTCCTATTTTATTAGTGACTGTTATGTTTCAGTGATGGTACCTATTTTTTGTTTAAAGTTAATATTATATTTAAATAGTGGTAAATGGTGATTGTAAGTGCTTTAGTGTGTAAATTAATGGCAATATTTAATTGGTGATACTTTTAAATAGACAATATTACTCAACGCTATCATGTGGCATTAAGATGGCAATATAGTTACCACACATTAACGGTACTTCATAAATTATTACAACCATTCGTGAAAATTTATAAACACGTCGAAAATTACCTTTAAGATTTAACAGGGAGTATTAAATAAAGGTCTTATTTATAACACCACAATAAGACTCGCAGAGTTTAACAGCAGTAGACGGACACTCCAACACCACCACCACCACCACCACTACTTTACATAACCACAAAGAACCATTAAATTTACATAACACTCATTTCCTTTTACCACCCAAATTTGACTGTGCTTTTATATTTTTCCTTCCATTACGAACCTGTTTTGTTTTTCTTCTTTGTGTTCTATCTGTTACTCATAAATGTTAACAGTTGATTCAGCATGTATATAGGATTTACAGGTATACAGTTCAGCATGTATATAGTCAATACAGGTATACATTATACTTTAAATACAATAACAATGAGTTTCAGATTCACTAAACATAACGGTATCATTACTGTACTTCCAAAGACATATTCTGTATTCTGTAATGTCTATGGCTAAATAATTACACATGAATCCCCTGAGTTTTTTTTCTTCGATTACTGTATGTGAATTTAAACTTTACATCAACTGTGTTAATGTTTATGTATTTCATCTACAATATATAAAAAGGTAATTGGTTTGGATTTTTCTTTGTTCTTTTCTTTTTATTACGAACATGACAGCAGGATCATTCTCTCTCTCTCTCTTTTGCAATTTTTAATTTTTATATTTTGTGAATAATTTGGTAAATACTTTATCCTAATTCCTTTTCTAGTTCTAATAGGCCCCAAACCCATTTAATTTCCCGATTAGAATTGGGGTCCAGTGGGATTAGAATTCACTTACGATTGGATCCCATTAGAACTGTTTACAAAAACGATTGGATCCTAATCACTAAAGACAAAATTTGATTAGCATGCGGCCGATTAAAACAGGGATCCAATCCAACTAGTAACGTTAGATTGGATTGGAACCTAATAGAACTAGTCCCTAATCCTCCTGGTGAAACTAGATTAGGGGGGAGTATTTGGAATCGGGCCCATCTATCCAATCACTGAGGAAATCATGTTAATGGATCCAGTTCACGAATCATAGCATCTGAGAGCTGACTGTGTGTGTTTGTGGAGAAGAGGGGGAGAAGGGAGATGGTAGGGGGAAGGGGAATGAGAGGGGGAAGGGGGATGGGAGGGGGGGAAGGGGGATGGGAGGGGGGGAAGGTGTTTGAAACTTTAGAAACATAGTCGATGGTTGGAGGTAGGTTACTTACTGTGTGTGTGTGTGTGTGTGTGTGTTAATTAAGCCACACAAACACCTCTTTTTCCGCCCATTCATCTTGATACTTAACAACAAGTTCCTCCCATTAATTCCCACCACACTACTAACACCTCTCCTCTTTTTTTTATCCCATGAATTTTCGCTACACAAACAACAACATTTTTCCATGAATATCTTAACATTTACACCAGTTTTTTTTCCTCATAAATTTCCTGACGAGACACATAATTGTCTCCCTTCAAAGAGAGACAAATGTCACTTGAAATTACAGACCATAAAGAGTGATGAAAATAGGGGAACTGAAGAGGGAAACTGTTCTAATTATTTACCTCAGTCACAGAGTTTAAAATGTTATTACCATCAACAGCACAACTATTCCCAAGTGTTCTTAAGAATGTACAAATTCTGAACATGTGTGGAGAGGGAGTGGGGTGGTAGGGTGAGTGGGGTGTTAGGGTGAGTGGGGTGGGGAAATGAGAGGCACGAAGAACTTTTGTTATTTGTTCTCCCAAGTCCTGACTGTTATTGCTACGAGTGGGCGAAATTCTAAAGCGCCTGACAGGGTTTACGTTCAGCATGTTTGGTGGGGGTGGTTCATGGCCGCCTCCATGTTCAACAGAGGTTGAAGAGGATGAGGTTGTTTGGCCTCTCATGGCATCTTATAACAACTTAAAAATAAACCCCGAGGACGAAGGTTTAACTAATCATCATCATCAAGGAATTAAACCAATCTTCTTTAAGCGGTTAAACCATCATCCCAAGGGCTCAGATATTCATTCTAAGCACACACACTCACTAGGGAGGCGCTACAGAAGGGCTCTAGATATGTATTACAGAGACGAGAATGGTGTAGAAAGGTGTGTGTGGGGGAGGGGGAGGGGGGGGAGGGGGTATCGTGGGTATCTTTACTGTAGGGGTTTCAAGCCTAATTTAATTCACTAAATCGAATCTTCTGTAAAGGATCGCACACCCATTAAGAAACCACATGGTGAGGGAATGAGGCGCGTGAAGAAACAACCAGGAAGTAATTTCATGGGTAGAGGAACAATGACCTGTGACCTTTCCCCCACCCCTCCCTGCTCCCACACCACCCTCTGGACCCCCACCCCCCACCCACATCTTTAACCCCCTCACTTACCCCTATCTATTTAAGAGCTATTCAGGTGTGCACTTAACACAACAGGTAAAGCAATGTGTCCCACTATAAACACACACACACACACACACACACACACACACACACACACACACACACACACACACGCACACATACACACACACACACACACACACACACACACACACACACACACACACACACACACACACACACACCACCACCACCAAGTTAGTCTATCCAATTTACCCAAGAGATTAAGATAAGACGTAGAGCGAGACCGAACCTCGTGAGAAAGACGTTTGACAGGTAAATATTTACCTTAAGACTCTCCCCACCTACAGCAGTCTAGGGATCACCTGACTCTTACGAAATACTTCAGTACTTCAGGCGAGAAACTTAGACTGGAAGGTGTAGTAGGAGAGTTGGAGCTGTAAATAAGAGTGTGTGTGTGTGTGTGTGTGTGTGTGTGTGTGTGTGTGTGTGTGTGTGTGTGTGTGTGTGTGTGTGTGTCTGTGTGTGTGTGTGTGTGTGTGTGCGTATACAGAATAACAACCTCAACTTCCAAAACTTTAACAACAACAACAACAACAAACAAAATTTACCAGATATAAAATAATACATCAACTTGATATACAACACAAATTCCCTAATAAATAAACATTGAATAACATACGAGAGAAAACCAGAATATACTCAGGTGAATAATAAACAAAATAAGATCCCGAACACATAAGTCTCTTGAGAGTCGAACACGCGATAGCACCCCGACCCTACCATCAACCCCACAGGCAAAACATAAACATCGGTTACTTTACGAGAAACAACAACTAAAAACAACGAAATGGTTCTCAGATTTCTATATGCTGTAGAGGAGTTGTATGTATATAAGGGCGTAAAATAAACCCCTTTGAAAATACGAGTATAATCATATTCAAAATAAAAAGCGAGTTCTATCAGGAAAATGTCGTTCTGGTGACGGAAGGCTGAAATGAGTTCGTTGTGGGAGCGAGGTGCGTGTCAGGGGGTAAAGGGAGGGGGGGGGAGGTGGTAGCGAGGAGACGAGGGGAGGAAGAGAGGTTTTAGAGAAGAGAGAGAGAGAGAGGGGGGGGAGAGAGAGAGAGAGAGAGAGAGAGAGAGAGAGAGAGAGAGAGAGAGAGAGAGAGAGAGAGAGAGAGAGAGAGAGAGAGAGAATTGATACACAAAGAAGAGAAGGACCGGGAGAATAATGGAGAGACTGCAAGGGAAAGAAAGAATGAGGAAGGGAGAGAGGAACCGATAAAGATAGACAAGGGAGAATGGAAGAAAGAGAGGAAAGGGGGAGAGAGAAACATGATGGAGGGGCCGGAAATGATAAAGACAGACTGGAAAGAGAGACAGAGAAGGGGAAAGAGAGAATAACAAACATGGGAATAAGAAACATGATGAAAAGTAGGAGGGAAGGAAGGTGGGATTGATAAAGACAGACACAGAAGGAATGAGAGAGAGAGAGAGAGAGAGAGAGAGAGAGAGAGAGAGAGAGAGAGAGAGAGAGAGAGAGAGAGAGAGAGAGTGTGTTTGTTGCTTCACTATTATATATTATCATGTTTTAAGAATGCGGGTAAATATTTTTCCCTCAGAGACATTGGTAATTAAATTATATAAACAAACTGCTACAACACACGCACACACACACACACACACACGTACATACATTATCAATATACACACAGGCAAGATAAAACAAATCCTCGATGAAAAATTCGACGTCTCTACGGAAAATATTCATAAAATATTCTCTCAAATATTATTCATAAGAGAAACATTACAAAACAATATTCATTTTACATATTTTCATAGAACATTTTCATGACCCGTATTATAAAGCATTATTTATTTTAATATTTTCCACAAAACCTTCTCGCCATCGTAACTCAAAAGTCCATGAATGTGAAAATGTTTGAGATAATTTATTCCCTCCCAGAAGATGTGAATGATGAGGAAAACATTATTACCCTCCCCAAGACTCAGAATAAACCAGAAAGTTAGATAAATATTAAGAATTATGAAATGTAAGATAATAAATTAATGATCTTAATTTAGCATCACAAAAATAAAAACTTTTAATATACCAACAATAAATAAATTATCCTCATTACCTGCAGCAAATCATCATAGTTTACCTTAATCCTTACCAGCATCAAATGAATAACCCATAACGAATTACCCCAACAAAATGAATAACCCTCATAACTTAACCTGAAATAATAAATACCAAACATCACTTCACTTTATAAATAATAAAAATATAAGTAAATAATTAAAAATAGGAAAAAAAACAAGTAATTAAATACAACATAAATAAATGAGATTGAATGAAATATAATAAAGTAAAATACAATAGATAAATAATTAAAATAGACAAAATACAATACCAAAAATACGGCAAAAAATACAAAACTACATAAAAAATAGAATTGGGCATAAAATCAGACATTATTGCCCCACCGTGCACACAGTTATCTCAATAGAGTGAAACAGACAGTATGGTGACACTGACAGGACAGTGCCAAGCGTGCGAAGAGCCAACCTCACAGATGGACCCCCCTCCCCCCATCCCCTCCCTTCCCTCCCCTTCCCTCCCCCTTCCCTCCCCCTTCCCTCCCCTTCTCTCCTTCCCCTCCTCCCCCATCCCTTCCCTCTCCCCCCAAAATCTCTCTCATCAAATTTATATTCTTCTTTTCTTCTTATTTTCCATGGTGTGATATCGGAAGTCCCGTCAACCGATAATTGGTGTATTGGACACGACGAACCGATAGCTATAGGCATATGTTCAGGTCTTAAACCCGTGCCGATAACACTAGTCAGTCATTTAATAACTCCGGTCATTATAACTCACAATTATAACTCCTATGACCCACTCCACCTCCACCCACCCCACCCACTCCACCCACCCCACCCACTCCACCCACCCCACCCACCACACCCACTCCACTACCCCACCCCCTCCACACAGGCCAATAACTCGACTCCTGACTCCCAAACCTCCAGCTGGTGTCGTTTCCGTCGAGAATATAACTCCAGCCGAGACACGAGCCGACTGATGCGCACTAAGTCGCTGAGTGTGACCCAAATCCGGCAGACATAGCCATAAAAATAAGTCATGATGCACTAGGAAATGACGCTAGTCTAATGGAACTATCCCAGGCGAGGTGTAAACTGAAGGAAGAGGAGAGGGTGAGAAAGAGACGCTATAGTGGAGAGAGAGAGAGAGAGAGAGAGAGAGAGAGAGAGAGAGAGAGAGAGAGAGAGAGAGAGAGAGAGAGAGAGAGAGAGAGAGAGAGAGAGAGAGAGAGCAACACAACACCACCACCTCAAGAAAATATATACAGCTCCTCGTAATTAAAACCTCCCCAAGATTATAATTCAAGACTCCCAGAAGAAGTTATACAAAGTGGTGGTGCCTCGCCTCCCTGTACTTAATATGCTAAACATTTAATAGTGGCCACTTAAGCGTGTGAAAACCAGGCCAGGTGCAAGAGGAGGCGGAAGCAAGTTTATCATAAGGTGCAGTACTTCGCCTCGCCTTACTCTACAAGACCAGCAGAAGAAAATACTATAACTATCTAGAAATTAAGGAAAAACATGAATAAAGACATGCCATGATAATACAAAGGAATTAAAATGTAAAAATAAATAGACAAACGTGAGTACGCTTTTCACTATGATTCGCTATGGCTTACTACACTAAGTCATCAACAAATTAAAATGTCGATATAAATACTAATGAACACAGTAAATAAATAAAATAAAGCCATTTGTTTAGTGTTTACAGACCCGACGATGGCACTGTAAACAACTCGTAAAACTAAACAATAACATCTTGGGTTCAAATACCTCACAACATCTCCTGGTTGTTAATAAACTAATAAATAACCTTACAGTAAAATATTCAGGGTTGTTTTACGAGTAGCCATAACGACAAGTGTATGTTGGTGCAGTGAACGACCAGTTACCCCTTTAACTTTGATCTTAGTACAAACGACAATATAATGTTACCACAAGACAACAAAGATGAATAACACTCACTTGCCACACTGGACGAGAAGACTAAACCATATTTTAGTCTCACACAACGTTGACTCTTAAACCAATATTGAAAAGCTTTTGTCGACAGTAAATTTAGTGTGACTTTAACAACTAGGACGAGCCTTTTAATTCAATCTATTTAACCACAACTAAACTCAAAACCCACATACCAAAGCCTATTCTAACCACAATTAAAGTACATAACCTACACTTAACTAAACTTATATTAACCAAACACAAACTCACGGATATTAATATAAATTTTGTAGCGTAATTAAAACCCTATCGAGTCACCGGGAGGGAGGGAGAGAGGCATTATACCAAACACTTAAAACTTACCTTATTCACTGTGTCCTGTCGGTAATTTTGTTCCTTTTCTTTCGTTACACCAAAGTTTAAATATTTCTCGCCTGTCTCTGAAGCTCTAAGCCATTTTACCTTTCTTGCACAGCGTGGGTGAACGAGGCATTTAATTCTCCCCCGCCGACGTCAAGTGACATTCCACTAGGGTCATATTTTCTTCGTAACACCTCTTAATACACTAAAATAACGTTCACAAACTGCTATTATACATTTATAAAGTCAATCCACAGTTACTTACAATGTTTTACTGTCAGTAACGGGAGAAATATTGAAGAAAAATAAGTAATGTTGTCCACGAGAGCTCTTCCACGTGCCGGCTCTAGGTTACTGAGGCTCGTCATGTTTTGTCACGTGACCTGAATCAGGCAACATGAGGCGCCCGTTTAAACCCCCGCAATTGCAACCACCTGATCAGTCATTTAATTATAAATACTGTGTTCAGTATAATTTATTAATTTAATTCAATATATAAACCTCATTTAAAGTAATTATATACGTTGATGTTGCCCAGCTATTGTACATACATAAATTTATATAATAATTATGATAAATATTTTTTTCCTTATAAAATTCACCCGTCGACGACCTGTAAAAGTTAAATGTCTACCAAATAAGTTACCAGATAATTTTGCCTTCTGTTGAGTAATGACCGATTATATTATTATCTAAAACCGTAAAAGTAATAAATTATTATACTCCAAAATACCTTTTAAATTTTGGTCTTTAACTTAACATACTCATTTATTTTAAAGAGATTACTGCAGTTGGTAAACATTTATATTTACATGTTTTCGAGATTATTATTATTATTATTATTATTATTATTATTATTATTATTATTATTGTTATTATTATTATTATTATTATTATTATTATTATTATTATTATTATTATTATTATTATTATTATTATTATTATTACCTTTAGTTTAGTTTCAAATAACCAATTGTAATAACTGGTACGGTTGTGAGGTAAACGTTCTGCCTCCCTCACACCATAACTCACCATGGCCAGCCAGGGTTAACCAAACACTATACTCTTTTGTGTTTCCCGCGACAACATAAAACACATATCTGTCCCAGTGTTAATATTCTACACACAATAATTTCGTTTTAGTCAAGTGTATCAAATGTTGGTCCGTTTGTTAGTCTGTCGGTAACCATACTACAGTGAGCACCATACTACAGTGAGCACCATACTACAGTGAGCACCATACTACAGTGAGCACCATACTACAGTGAGCACCATACTACAGTGAGCACCATACTACAGTGACCACCATACTACAGTGACCACCATACTACAGTGAGCACCATACTACAGTGACACCATACTACAGTGAGCACCATACTACAGTGAGCACCATACTACAGTGAGCACCATACTACAGTGAGCACCATACTACAGTGAGCACCATACTACAGTGAGCACCATACTACAGTGACCACCCTCTATCAAAGGTCAAAATAAAGTATATTTTCTACCTCTCGCGTCTACAAAATTCATTCTATCATAACAAAACTCACACAGCTGGTTGACGTAGACCAGACAAGGAACTCTTATTGGTCAATTTGGAACACGGGTCAAAGGTCACATCCCCCCCCCCTACGCTAGGAAAATAAAATATGCTATACTTGCTAACTCGTTTTCTTGTGGTTACTTTAGCTATCACAATAAGATTTCGCCGCGAGGAGTGTTTGACTGGCATCTAATTTGTCTATCTGCCAGGGATGCTATTTGTCTGTCAATCTGTCTGTCTGTCTGTGTCTGTCTGTGTCTGTCTGTGTCTGTCTGTGTCTGCCTGTCTGTTCTTTTGCCTTCGGATTATAAATACGAATATATGAATTAGGTTAGGTTAGGTTAGGTTAAGTTAGGTTAGGTTAGATTAGATTAAGTTAGGTTTTAGTTAATTCCCTTAAACCCTAATGGGCCCCAAAATTCTGATGGTTTAGATTAGGTTTAAGATTAAATTACACTCAGGGGTCTATAATGACAGGGACCTATTTGAGTCAGCAATCTCAGGTAAATGTCTTCTTGCCACGATTTAATTACAGGTAGGAGTGCCAAGTGCCAGCTCAAGGGGGCCGTCTTACCTTGATCACCCTCCAATTTGTCATTTTTCTCTCTTTCTTTCTCCTTTATTCTAATTTATCCTTTCCTTCTCCTTCTCCTCCATTTATCTTGTTATTCCTGCATTTTCCTCCTACTTATCATAATTCCTTCTTTAGTCTTCCTTTTTATTGTCCTGTTTTCTTCGTGTTTTCACCTCCTTTTGTTCAACGAGGGAAATGTTCAACGAGAAGAAAAGGTTAAAAGTATTCCACAAAAGTTACTAACTTCTGAGAAAAGGCAGAGATGAAGAATGAGGTGATAAATGAGGTGATAAAACAGAGAGATAGAGAACGTTGATAAAGATAGGAATAGCCAGGGATGGTAATAGGAAACTAGAGAGAGAGAGAGAGAGAGAGGAGGCGGGGGGGGGGTAAGAGGTGATAGAATGAGTTGATAGGTGAGAGAAAGAGGTGAGAGGTGATAGAATGAGCTGATAGGTGAGAGAAAGAGGTGAGAGGTGAGAGAAAGAGATGAGAGGTGAGAGAAAGAGGTGAGAGGTGAGAAAATAAGAGGCACGTGAGAGGCACTGCTAGGGGTGTCAAGGAGTGTCACAAGAGACTGGTTAGTGAGTACACACACCTCTCCCGAGGGCAATGCGGCACCCCCTCCCTGGCGCCCCCTCACCTGGCACTCCCTCCCTGACACTCCCTCCCTGACACCTCCTCCCTCCCTGGCAACCCCTCCCTGGCACCCCCCTGGCACCCCCTCCCTGGCACTCCCTCACCTGGCACTCCTTGGCACCCCATATGTGTGTATAGCAAAATGAACCTCTCTGGTGTAATGTAGTCATACTTTGTGGACGCCTGAACAACCTCGTTAGTATAATTGGGGTCCTAGTATAACTGTCCCTATTAGAACCAGAAGTGGTATAATTGGGCCTAGTATAATAATGAGCTAGTATCCTTGGGTCTAATATTACTAGGAGTGGTATAATTGGGCCTAGTATAATTATGAGCACAATAACTGGACTCACAGCTGGCATGACACGGGGTATTTTCTCTTCTACAGGATGATCGAAAAGTCCCTGTGCACCTTCAATAATTAATTTTACCTTCATTACTATACATCTTGTTCTACTAACAGTAAATATTGAAAAATGGTCATAGATAATCTTGGCTGTAGTTACCATTTCCAATATATATCGTTAGAAGATCAAAGTATATTATAAGAACATAGATAATAATAATAAAGATAATAATAATATAGATCATTGGAGGTGCACAGGAACTTTTTGATCACCCAGAAACACTATTGTAACACTTATGATTCTCCTTATACAAACTCTTAGGCTTTCTAGGGGCGTTCAGATCCCCCAGTAGGAAATCTCTCTCTTTTTGTCTGAGTCTCTTTTGTTTCCTCTGAACTTTCCTCTTTAGAGCTGATGACGTCATTAGTGAAAGAGAATATTCAAGCGATGGTGAGAGGGAGGGAGAGTGGTGAGAGGGAGAGAGGGGGAGGGAGAGTGGTGAAAGGGAAAGAGGGGGAGGGAGAGGGTGAGAGGGAGAGAGTGGGAGGGAGAGGGTGGATAGAGAGAGGGGGAGGGAGAGGGTGAGAGGGAGAGAGGGGGAGGGAGAGGGTGAGAGGGAGAGAGGGGGGAGGGAGAGTGGTGAGAGGGGAGAGAGGGGAGGGAGAGGGTGAGAGGGAGATAGGAGGAGGGAGAGTGGTGAGAGGGAGAGAGGGGGAGGGAGAGTGGTGAAAGATAGAGAGGGGAGGAAGGAGATAAAATAAAAGACGTAGAGAGAAAAATCGTGAGACAATAAACGGGACCAAATGGAGAATAAAGAATAAAAATAAAAAAAACAAACAAAAGAAATAAGAAAATTAAATAACACAAGAGAAAGGAATTATAGGAAGGAAGAAGAGTCGAGGGAGTAAAGTGAAGAGGGGAAGAGAGAGAGAGAGAGAGAGAGAGAGAGAGAGAGAGAGAGAGAGAGAGAGAGAGAGAGAGAGAGAGAGAGAGAGAGAGAGAGAGAGAGAGAGAGAGAGGTAAACTGAGGTTACGACCGCCAGATGACTACCAGCCCAGAAGTGGAATAGAGATGGGAGGGGAGAAATGCCTTGAATATTGACATGAGGGGAAGGAGGAAAGGTTGTCTATATGTGGAGGCTAATACATGGAGGGGGAGACCAAGGATGTTAATATACATGGCGAAAGGAAGCTATGTTTATGTATACAAGCTTATAGAGGCTGACCTGCACTGTAAGGCCACCAAGGTGTGAATTGGCTGATCGGAACAAAGGCCACCAAAGTATGAATTTATTATAAACCTGTAGAAACCGTCGTCAACACAATAACCAAACCCTGAATTACCGAGACTATACTAACCCCTAATCTCATGGAATAACCCCAGAATAACCAGACAACACAACAACAGCACAAAAGAAGCAGTAACACACCAGGAGTGCATCAACACCAGGCTTAATACCGAGGAAAATACTTCTTGTTCACGGCTTCAGATAAAACGTATTTTTCTGTAATCCACCAACGTGAAAAATACAAAAACATGTTGTGTGGAACTGAACTCCTGTGATTCTGTTTTACTCTAACCTACGAAAAGGGGTGTAGAGTTTGCTGAAGAGGGTAACGTCAGCTGTCAGGAGAGTCAGGAGATAAACTGAGGAAGCTGACGTGAGTGTAATGAACGGTGACACCCAGTAAGACGATGATGGAGTGTGTGTGTGTGTGTGTGTGTAATAATAATAATAATAATAATTAACGGTTTATTAAAAGAGCTTGGCAGCCAGAAGGCTGAAAATATACAGTTACATATTTGGGGAATGGGTTACGAATTACAAATAATATACAAGTGACATAAGTGACACAAATAAGACATATAGTAACTTAGATGGGGATCAGCTCAAAATACAGTTCATTTCAACATAGTGACAGTGTAGGGAGCAGTGTTTACTGGGAGTGAATACACTGATTTATTACATGTTATTGATAATTTTACAATGGTTGGGACTGGGCTGTTCTTATAGCGATCAGTTCGTGCACGTATGGGCTGGATGCGGTTGTGGTGTCGAACAGCAATTCTCGGACAGGGGATCTCAGGTGGTAGTAGGGGCCGGTGTCGGGGATGGTGTAGAAGCTTCTTATCAAATTTGCAGATGAGGCCGTGTGTGTGTGTGTGTGTGTGTGTGTGTGTGTGTGTATAACATAGTCTCCCTTTTAACCCTCACAACATTTCCATTTTCTTCTCATCTCTTCACTTGTTTGGGTAAGGCTCATGCATAACACACACACACACACACACACTTAATAACCAAGCGTGAATATGTATGTTCATAAAAGGTTATTCAGACAAAAGCTTACACTGCAACACGTAAACACAAGAATATATATAATCAAACACCTTCTCAGTTGTATATTAGAAACATAAATACACCGCTCACAGATAAACAGACAATACAACTGTCATGAGGAGGGAGATATTCAGTAAATATGTATACCTGCACTATACACACCTTTATACATTCATACACATCCTTCACCTCATTCATACATACACACACGAGTGGCCTTTCACACCGAGGGTCAGAAAGTCAACATTTGTATCAGACAAGGATAAAAGCTAACGTCCGTCCATTAGGCCAAGTTGACATAAATATTCATTCTCTCTCTTTCTCTCGCTCTTTCTCTCCCTTCATCTGTCTACCTTTCTATTTCTCTCTGTATATCCGTGTGTGTGTGTGTGTGTGTGTGTGTGTGTGTGTGTGTGTGTGTGATTTGAATATTGCTACAAATCATCTATATTTCTCTTACATCAACTATATATACTTCTTATGCACACAAGAAATATCTCCACAATTCCGCCTCAGTCGTAACAATTCCTGACAAACTGATTAAAAAAAATGTCTGAATACACCCGCTAAGCCGAGGTAAGTTTTATTTGGCAACATAAAAGAAAACGGCTTTAATCTTGACAATTTAATAGGTAACTCGTGCATTTGTCATAATGTTTGTCGGAACGAACTGATAAATCCATTTACATTTTTTTCGTACTTCTTTCATATATAATGGATTTATTTTGATTTCATCTGTACATAGTATCTTTTACCTGTTGCCTCTTTCATGTTGGGTGGATATGAGAAGGATGTAGGAACGTAAATGAGGTTAAATTATAAAGGGAAAAACACGATAAGTGTGGAAAGTAACACAAAACGATTAATACAACACATAAACGTAAACACGCACACACGCACACACATACACACACACACACACACACACACACACACACACACACACACACACAAATAAAACTCTATCAAGAAACATTAATCAGCAACACTACGCCACACTCCAGCGAGGATAATTATCAAATGAAATCCAAATACAAAACAGAAATACTTGGCGGCCATTTTGAGTATTTAGATCGACCATTTTGTGGAAATTCTGAAAATGTGTTAAATTTTTTTCGACTGTAGCGATTCGTTATGGTGATTTACATCCAGTCTACACTATGACAAATATGTAAATCGAATCCAAACATCAGCATCGGTAAAATCAACAAGAGATCCCCTACTACCCCCTACCCCCTCCCTCAACCCCCACTACCTCCTCCCCCCCACCAACCCCCACTACCTCCTCCCCCCCACCAACACCCCAACTTCCTCCCCTTCCCCCTAAAAAAGAAAGCAGGTGTTTGGTCTAAGTCATATATGGGTAAAATATTCTCTCAGTCTCTCAGTCAGTTAGATAATATGGAATAGTATTCATTTAGTTGACTAACAGAGGTAATTTAAAGCTATATCACTTTACATACATGAAATACCAGTAAGCTAAGAAACTAAAAAAGCTAATTCATTCTACTACTCTAAAATATTCTACAAGCTAAAAAAGTAAATAAAAAAGCTACATAATTTCTACCTATATCAAAAAAGCTAAATAACAGGTAATTAAAAAAAAGCTTCACTATTTTACTTACACAAAATAGCATAAAGAAACACAATTACGCTGCCTTGGTTAACATAATAGTGATATAGTGTGAAGTGAACGAGGGGGGAGGGGTCAAGTGCTCCAGACTGACGTGAATATAGGTCATGGTTAAGGAGGAATTGAGTGTGTGTGTGTGTGTGTGTGTGTGTGTGTGTGTGTGTGTGTGTGTGTGTGTGTGTGTGTGTGTGTGTGTGTGTGTGTGTGTGTGTGCGTGTGTGCGTGTGTGTGTGTGCGTGTGTGCGTGTGTGTGTGTGGGTGTGTTGATGAGGGTTTGTCCTTGCTTCTGGGCTTGTGGCTCTCTCTCTCTCTCTCTCTCTTTGTCTGTCTGTCTGTCTGTCTGTCTGTCTGTCTGTCTGTCTGCCTGTCTGTCTCTCTGTCCAGTGAAGAGTTACCAATGTTTTTTAATCGGCTCATGTAATGTAAATCAGATTTGTGGACCGCAGCTAAATGCAGGAACAAAACAGCGAGCTAGTGACCGGGACACTGCTCTCTCTCTCTCCAGTTAATTCTGATAATCTAAACTGTTGATTAATTATACGGAATTTTTAATATTAATCGGTATATACGTACGTGTGTGTGTGTGTGTGTGTGTGTACTGATGTATACTGTATGTACACGTGTTCACATACTATCATACCAGCTTTACTAGACGGCCACAGACTGTCTCACATAGTCAGCAGTGATACCAGAGCCGCGAGAAAGAAAGGGAGGGAGAGTGAGAGAAGGAGGGAGGGAGGAGAGGGACATCTAGTGGCCTTGATAGACGGGTTATAGACAGGTGATGGACAGAGAGAGGGGGAGTATCTAAGGTGAGACAGAGTGGGGAGGTTAGAATGAGGGGAGGGGGGCAGACAGACAGACAGATGACAGAGAGACAGACACAAAAAGATAGAGAGGCAGAGTAATATTGTGAAGGCTGTAGGTCACCCGTGATATTGGCCAGCAATTTTTTGTTTTCAAGTTGAGAGAATTAACAAAGGTTGAATTTCTGTCAGGTGTTTCTTTAGTGAAGCCAGACATTGTTAAGGTGATAGATGCTTGATTACTGACGAGCAAAGCCATCTCCTCAACACACACACACACACACACACACACACACACACACACACACACACACACACACACACACACACACACACTCATCCATCATCCCTCTCTCTAGGAATTAAGGTGAACACATCTCTTCCTTCACCAACAGTCCTGGACACACAGCTCTCCCCACCAACAGTCTGACACAGCTCTTCCTTCACCAACAGTCCTGACACAGCTCTTCTTTCACCAACAGTCTGACACATCTCTTCCTTCACCAACAGTCTTGACACAGCTCTTTCCTTCACCAACAGTCTTGACACAGCTCTTTCCTTCACCAACAGTTCTGACACAGCCTTCTTCAATTAACAGTCCTGACACAGCTCTCCTTCACCAACAGCCCTGACACAGCTCTCCCTTCACCAACAGTCCTGACACAGCTCTTCCCTCACCAACAGTCCTGACACAGCTCTTCCTTCACCAACATGATTAAATTTAACCCCTTGAGTTAAAAGGGTTTATAGGTAGTGTTAACCTAACCTGACCTAACGTAATCTTACCTTACTTAACCTAATCTAGCCTTTTAACTCTTAATATATCAGGTAATTAGACGGGAAAAAAATCACCTTTTGTCCTTGTGTGTGTAATAAGAAAGTTTCCTACACAACAGAGAGAGAGAGAGAGAGAGAGAGAGAGAGAGAGAGAGAGAGAGAGAGAGAGAGAGAGAGAGAGAGAGAAAGTAAAACCCCATTATCATAAACAATCGTCATTATTTCCGAGCGATAGAGAAAAATACTTAGGTAATCACTCGCCAGGTAACGACACACTCAGGTACACTTACACCTGTATTGGTCGTGCATCTAAAGTGTAAATTCTGGCACAGTTTTCTGAATAAATATCCACTACAAAATCACATTACAGGTGAGATATATAGACAGGTATGTAATATTATCTCACTTCAGGTAATCTATTTGTTTTAAGGGAATTACCTGGACATTAAAATATTTAATTCTCGAAGGATTTTATAACGAATATATGATGAAAATATACATAGATATACTTAATCAGTTATATACATATGGATATATATCAATACACATAATGACGTTTGTAAATGGATTGACCTTTGTAGTAGTTGAAAAAGGGTGCGCCAGGTCCGTAGACTTGGTATTGACAGCTTTAATTTACAAAGATACTCGATTTACATTTATGAGAGATTTCATATAACAGATTAACACAGAGGCACTACAATAATTACTTCATAAATATAAAGGACTTTGGGGTAATGGTATATACAATTTTGATATGAATTCATTCGAAACAATAATGATTAATGAAAAAAATACAATATCTAAATAAACTCCCCAATAGACTATATTTTCAAAACCTACAAGAATAAAGTACAAATACAATAGACACGTGAAGAAATAGGAGAAGGTGATGATAAAGAATACATAGAAATAAATTGATACTCTGAGTGAGGGAGGTATGGGGATAATAGCATTAGAGGGGGGGGGGGATTAATTGTTGACACTAAGGAAGAAGAAACACGACCTGAATACTGAGTCGGTGAGAGCGAGAGACAGAGACAGAGACAGAGACAGACAGACAGAGAATAAACGAAGAAAGAGATAAAGATAGAGAGAGAGAGACAGTAGTAAAGAAGAAAAAGAAAAGAAAAAGAGTGTGTGTGCTTCCCCCACCGTTAGGTTTTCCCAAAGTTCGTTTTCAGTTTGTTTTTCTCACTTTATCCAGCTGTTTCTCTTTCCAAACTTAATCTAAAGATAAAAGTTAGATACGTTGACTTTAATCCTTCAACTACTATATTTTAACCTCTGCAATATCCTTGGTTTCAACCTTTGCAATATCACCAGTACGATAACTTACACTCCCATGTACGAATCTTTGCAACATCATCAGTACGATAACTTACACTCTCATGTACGAATCTTTGCAACATCACCAGTACGATAACTTACACTCCCATGTACGAATCTTTGCAACATCACCAGTACGATAACTTACACTCTCATGTACGAATCTTTGCAACATCACCAGTACGATAACTTACACTCCCATGTACGAATTGCAATATCACCAGTACGATAACTTACACTCTCATGTACGAATCTTTGCAACATCATCAGTACGATAACTTACACTCTCATGTACGAATCTTTGCAACATCATCAGTACGATAACTTACACTCTCATGTACGAATCTTTGCAACATCATCAGTACGATAACTTACACTCTCATGTACGAATCTTTGCAACATCACCAGTACGATAACTTCCTCTCTCCTGGTGGGGGAAGCGCTTCATAATATGACACAATTAGTTAAGTATTCTGGCCTCGTCTGCCCAGTTATTCACGTCTCTTATCTAGTTTAGTTTTGAGGGTTTCTTTTTTTAGGTGTTGGTCATAAAAACCTAAATATTATGATGGAGTCTGAAGTAACGAAACCGTGCTTGGTGAATGTCTTAACATGGATCACGTCTGGAGGTTTTTTCTTTTATTGTATTCGCTGGCAGTCGCTCGGAGCTACCGGACTCGAAATTGTCGGACACGGAACCGAAATTAAAGTAAACTGGCATTATCCACACACACACACACACACACACACACACACACACACACACACACACACACACACACACGAGCAAATATTATACACATATAAACTAAATTCCATCTTATAGTCTCGTCTTTTGTTACTTATTCAGGAGCACAAGAGCGTGGAGGTGAGGGCTATTGCGTAAACACTTCCTCCCTCAGGTGAACTAGAAGGAGGAAGAGGAGGAGGAGGAGGAGGAAGAGGAGGTAGAGGAGAGGAGGAGGGGAGGAAGAGGAATGGTAGGGGATGGGTAGGAGCAGGTAGAGGGGGAAGAGTAGGTTAGTAGGAAAAGGAGGGGGAGAGGAAGGGAAGGTGGAGGAAGAGGGGCAGGAAGGAGGGAAGAGGAAGGGAAGGTGGAGGAAGAAGAAGAAGGAATGAAAAAGAGCTCCTGTGGCACGTGTGAGAAGGAAAGGGGGGGACCTGGAGGTAGGACAAAGTGGAGGTCTTCAGAAGCCTTAAGGTTGGGTAAACACACCGACCAACCTAACACAGACTACACGGCTCTCTCTCTCTCTCTCTCTCTCGTAATTACTGTAGGTGACACTGTGGGACAAAAATAAGTCTATGTTACTTTGTACCTGTGTGTGTGTGTGTGTGTGTGTGTGTGTGTGTGTGACTGTACCTCCACACACCTTGTTTTTACTCTCATTTACATCGCATTTAAGAGACTAAACCCGTTTGTCGACTAAGTGGATCTAGTGTGACCCCTCCCGCATCCCCCACTGTCTCTCTCTCCAGGATGTATTTTATTGTATTGTATTGTATTGTATTGTATTGTATTGTATTGTAGTTAGGAAGAGATGAGTGAGGTGATCAAGAGAGTCATGCTAGTGAGTAACTACATTGATAAATTTTCCTTCCCTGAAAAATTCATTGATTCCCCGTGTCAGTGTGTGTGTGTAAGTCCGGCACCCAGACCTGCTCCTGTGTTCCTCTCAGTAGTTTTTTGCCTCCGAGGACCTCACAAAGGGAAGAGTTTTTATTTTTATTTTTTTTCACAGGGAAGATTTTTTTTCTGGTTGTATTAAGAGAAGGAACAACACTACTACATCACTCTCGTGTTATTCTCTTGATGGTTCTCCCTCACGTGATGTTTTGTCCAGATGTAGTTATTAGTCTCTCTTAAGCCTTATGGTATAATGTTAAACAAGTAAGGACAATGTTACAAAAATAACATCGTCCTCACTTCTTGGACTAAACAACAACAACAACAACAACAACAACAACAACAACTAATGGCAATAATAAAAATAACTACCAGGAAAACAAACTTCCCTTCAAAATAAAGACACAAAAAACAAGGAAATAAAGTAAAAAGTAAGTAAAGGAGGAAGTGTGAAGGTTGAACAAAAGATAGACCAAGGCATTAGACACCATACAGGTCTGGGGTGTTGAGATAAAGAATTCCTTTGTACAGAGTTCAGAAGGATGAGGCTGACGTGCACCGTTAATGAGGGAGGTGGGGATATTACCTCCTACAAAGACACAGACAAACATTCCCTCTCGAGGTCAATGGAGAACTATACTTTGTGTTTTTTCTTACATTTTTTTATTTTTTTAGAGAGAGAGAGAGAGAGAGAGAGAGAGAGAGAGAGAGAGAGAGAGAGAGAGAGAACTCCTTCAACACGCCACAACTCTCTTACACAACGGAATAACTTCGTAAAACTAAGACGGATCTTTCAGCTCAACTTTGCTAATATATATTATAATTGATTTACTAAGATGGCGAAAGAAATAAAGGAAAAGATTAATAAGGAATGAAAGGACAGGAAATTGGGATAGAAACAGAGAGAGAGAGAGAGAGAGAGAGAGAGAGAGAGAGAGAGAGAGAGAAACATAACATAAGAGAAAGTTAAGAGAAAGACAATTAGAGAAAAAAGAGAGAGAGAAGGACCAAACTTTCTTAATTACTGATATAAATGATTTATTAATGGATATATATTTTTTCCTTCCCTCTGTTAGAAACTTTGATGAATTACCCAAGTTGATGAATCGTGTTGCTGTCCACTTTACTTCCTCTGATAATTAATTAACTTGTATCTCGATAAAGGGAGTAATACAGTACATGTGTGTGTGTGTGTGTCACCCCTCTCACCCCACTTAGGTTATCCAGCGTCATCAAGAGGTAATAACACTCACACAACCCGGAAAATTAACATAATTACAAACATATTGGAAGTATTAACAATATCCGTACCAATAATTCATCCAACATGGGCCAGGATGATCGAATACAGATAATCTATTTACTCAATACTCTGTTGTTGTCTATTGAGTCTTGTCTAACTAAACCCCGCTGGTGTTATTGAAGTCGAACACACGATACAACCCTGAATGCCTTAGGCTCTCAGGTTGGCATCGTGATATCGGGGTTGCTTTATTAAAATTGTTCGAGGTCTTGTGATAAGAAACATCACAGTTAACCTTTAAGAAAACTTATTCATTACTTCAAGAGTTTCCGTAGTCACACCACGGACACGTACACGGACACGTACACGGACACATACGGCTGAGAATGCGGTGCTCGGTTCCCTAACATCGCCATAAAATCGTTCATAAATATATTTGTAACTAATCAATCACATTTCATACAATTAAATTAATCACAACAAGGACCGTAGAAAACCCTAATACTCGAGAAGTGATAACAAGGGCGACGAACATCAGTAGTAATACATTTTAGATTTGTTTATCATCAATATATTTCGTTTTCTTTTAAAATTTGAAAAAGAAAACGAAGACATTATACCAAAATAACTTTAATGGAAGACTCTTGCACTGTAAGAGTCTCCTGAGATGTTGTACTGTAAGTTACAGTACAAAATTTCGGTTAATATATCCGATAATTGTTATATAATATGAAGTTTTGCATCCTTTGAAGCTGCATGACGATGATGTTACATTACAAAACTGCATGATAATGATGTTGCATGATGTTTCTATATCTATGCACGTTGTATGAAGTTGCATGACAGTTTCCATGAATGACATTATCTCTTTGTCAACAATGTAATTTATTATGTACAGTATATTATTATCAATATGTCAGAGCTTTCAACAGCCACTATAAACAAGCTCTGTAATTACCAGATGATGAAAAAGCTTAAATTTGACTTGCATAAGTTTACAGCTTGTTTATTCTTCTGAAATTCAGGTTAATATTAATATCTGTTTCATTTACAAGTATATTATAAAGCTGAGCTGCCAGTGATTGTCTCTTCTTGAAGTTATAATACAAAACATTTATTTGTTCCTGAATATATTGTGTCTCTATCAAATATTCTCTCGTTATGTCTATTAACCTTTATTCCCTCTCTTCCCTTCTCTCTTACTTACTCTAATTCTGGTAAATTAGAGTAAACTACAGAAGTCAATATGCTCACACTTGCATATATTATGTATAAATATAAATAAATATATATACTGTATACACACACTTCTCTGCACAGTTATATTCCTGTTCTGGTCCACGACGCTGGATATTATGTGTGAAGGCATAGCATTAATAATTATGTCCTTCACTCATAATGTTTCAGCTCTACACTTTACTGCATGAGTCACTTAACTAACTGAAGACACACTACCTTGCCCCTAGTCCTTAACACCTCACATGTACATAAAATAAACGTGATTTACAGCACTTCTTTGTAAATGTTTCTTACAGAAGGTGAGCTAAGATGATCTAAGTTCTTTGTGAGTAAGGTAAGTGTCTTAAACTTATTTGATTCACACTTTCTCTGCTTTGACTTGAGGTGACCAGACAGATGGTCATCCTCTGAGGCTAATCAATGAGTTATTCCTCCACTTTTGGCATGATGCTGCTACTCGATACTACTACTCCACACAAAGAGCTCCTCCACCATCAGCCAGCCCTGCCGATAGTGTATTGAATTATTAATATGTACACAAGACCTCGAGTACAAGAGGCACACAGACCTCCACCATGTTCAGGAACCTCTTGCTGGGAGAACGAACAACAAAACCAGCTAAAGAGAAAACACCCGTTACACTAATTCCTATTTCTGTTGATGTAATTGAATAGATTTACAAACAGAAGCATACAAAAGCACAAAGACACACACACACACACACATACACACACACACACACACACACACACACACACACACACACACACAGAGGCATCAATATGTTATGTATTTACAATTTGTTAAAGCCATTACATAATCCCAGCCGTCAACTGTGATTTATAAAGGTAAACAAAGCCATAAATCCCATCACTGAACAACCTAATTAACTGATAACTATTAAAGGCTCTACACTAACAAGTTTCCCTCCGTAATTAACGTAAATAAACATTATACATTACAATATAATTTGCCTCCGTAACAAGTATAATTTATTTAGAATTGAGGAATAATTTGTCTTTGTCTTAGTTACTATTAAAGTAAATTTCAATTAATTGCATATAATTATAAAACTAGATTTCCGTCAATAAGTAAATCAGTTGATTCTAGTTAAATTTAGTATAACGTCGCTATCACTGTATAAATGAGGAAACAATAAACTTCACAACAAAATAACAAACAGCGAAACAAAACACTGAAAGGGCCATTAAACAAATGAGTAAAATAAAAAATAAATAATAATAATATAAACCAAATAAATATACAGAAGGTTAGATATGGTGAGGGAATCAGTGGCACCCTCAGGTAGGTAGCGTAACGTGAACCAACCCGACGGGGAGACGAAAGATCCATCACGAGTTCTTACCAATACTTATGAAATATTGACGCTCGACCCACTGCCTGATCAATACATTATATACGTCTCTGGTGGGTCTCTTAGCTAACATTCACTTCAGGAGTTATTATAAGCTGGATATAGTAGGTGGGGGGGGGAGGAGGAGGAGTAGAAGGAGGTGGAGAGGTAAGGGATAAAGTAAATAAAAGGTAGAGAACTAGTTGATAATAGAGAATTGGTAAAGGGCAATGTGGTGGTGGTAGTGGTGGGGATGTGGTGCTCGGTCTGGTGGAGTATTAGTGTGAGTTTAGTGGCCCTCCTGTGTGGCTGTGGGGAGTCGCTGTCTATTTCGCTTCACTATATTTCAACGACTTTTTATCACAGTGTTAAGATTCATTACGCTCTAGGTCAGATTTTGTCTTGTTTTTGTCCAGATTTTGTCAGGATATCAGTTTAATTGTCTCTAAGCCTCGTTTAAAATCGGTAGAAATCATTAAGGGGGATTTTGATCATATGTTAAGTTTTTGAGTATTTTAATTCCCATTTTGACTTAATTACGATCAAATCTAAACCAATTCTGGCCAAAAAATTCAAGATCTCGAAAAAATCTACAGAATTCAACAACAATTTCAAATAATCTAAACTCGAACTGAATAAGAGTGAAACAGTAGAAAATAAAGGTGATTAATTGTCGACTGAAGACTGGAATACAACTTAAGAAAACCATAACAAACATTTACAAGACCTTGACTAGACTGATGGGAACTTTGACTCGACTACGATCAAAATTTCGACAAGGTACTCGACCAAATCTCGACCGAATCACCTCCCAGTTCTCGACCAAACTAGAAACTATCAATGAAAACTTGGGCAGAGACTATCCAAAAGCAGAACCAGAAATAATTGTTGTCAAAAGCCTATCAGAGGTTGACCGATGATACATTGTCTTCCCTTTGAGCCTTGAGTTGAAGTTCCCACAAGAACGAGACACTCACCCCGTCAAGGAAGACACTCACCCCGTCAAGGAAGACACTCACCCCGTCAAGGAAGACATACACCCCATTAAGGAGGAAGGGGCTGTCCCAAGTCTTTAAATAATTCATTGATTTTATTTAAAAGTCAACTGCTGGTCGTTTACAAGGCCATAAAAAGACTACTGCCGCGTATCACTATAACTCCTAAGAAAAAAAGTTAACCACAGAACCATACGACTTAATCCACCTCTTTAACGGCGATATAAATAAAACTATTCCGTGATAAGAAAGTGAGAGGAATAGATATATCAGATTAAATTCACACCTGGGGTCCTACTTTAAGTCAAGCTTGACGGAGCGACAGTCGACCTAGATCATATGTACACCCGTTAGCGAGGCAGCCAGGCAGTCTGCTGGAAGGATACCTCGGGGTAGGTTGGCCAGACAGCCTCACAGATCAGCAGAGAAGCTGTTAGAAAGTCAGCCAAGAGAGCAGACCAACAGACAGTCAATTCCACAGACCCTACAGACAAGCAGACAATTATTCCGACAGACATACAGACAATCATTCGTATAGTCAAGGAGTGAGAAAACCAAGACCCGCCTTCAAGATGCTGAGTTCAAGCATCAGTCGGTTCGCCGGCAAACAGTCGGATTCCCCACCAGGAGGCTCTAAACAGGGTGAGTACCTGGCCTAGTGACGCACCACCTGAGTACCCACACTGAGTACATGCACTGAGTACACACATCTGAGTATCTATATTGAGTACCCATCATTGAATACACACATCGACATGAGTACCCACAATGCACTTCTTTAACGTTATTAAATAATTTTCGTTCTTGTGAATACGTGACGTCATATTCTGATCTAAAACTGTATATCTTCTAATCACTCTTTCATTGATCCGTGACGTCACGTTCAACCAATGGCAATGCTTTTAAATCTGTGACGTCATATACACTCAAGTTAATGTTAAAGCATATTGAATTTTGTTAAGTACCAGTCGATAACTTTATGACCGTAACGTTTTATGCACTCGAGGTAAGGTGAACATTCTCAATTATTGATGACGTCTGTTTCTCTCTAACCAATGTGGACACTCAAACATTATGACGTCACATTCTTACAAACAAATGTCGACATACATATACATACGCATACATATACTGTACATACATATACATACATACGTACATATGCATACACACACATACACAAACATAAATATACATACATATGAACGTTAGGAGGGTGGGGTGAGATAAACGTTGTACAGAGTGTGACTGTGAGACCCGGGGAAGGTCAACCATGAATAATTACTTGAGGAAGAAGGTCAGACTAGATTGAATTTTATCCATGTGGTGGTGATGGGGGGTGGGGAGTGGGGGGGCGGGTGGGAGTGTGTGTGGGGGGGGTGAAGGGGAGGGAGGCGTGTGTGTGTGTGGGGTGGGTGAAGCGAGTGCGTGTTGGGGTGCTTTTTGGGTTGACCGATGAGAAGTAAATAAAATGGGGCAATATATAGAGGAAGAAATAGAGAAAGAAAGACAGAGAAAAGATTATTAAGAAGTAAAGAAAAAGGGAAAAAAATGAGTGTGTTTGAAGATAAGATAATAAGAGAAAGAAGGAAGGAGTAGACAAAAAAGTAAATCATTGAGCACGCCAAAATATTTTATGAGCGGCGTGAAAAACTCTACGGTGCCGTTTACCCACATTTCACTATCTCGCCTCCGTTATGTTCTATCTTATGAAGTTATCCAACAACAACAACAACAACAACAACAACAATAATAATAATAATAATAATAATAATAATAATAATAATAATAATAATAATAATAATAATAATAATAATAATAATAAAAATGTCTTGCTAAATCAAGTATAACTTTAATATTTTGGTGGAGGAGAGAGAGAGAGAGAGAGAGAGAGAGAATCCTATATAATGTCAGCTGTAAAGAGAAAAAGAGACTAGAAAATAAAAGAGAAATGGAGGAAGGAGAAAACCACATAAAAAAGGCAATTTCCTCCCAGCTGTCCTGCATCGATTATCCTAAATCGATTGAAGGTCTTTGTGTGTGTGTGCTAGGTAGTGCAGATATGATCGAGTGAGTGAGTGAGTGAGTGAGTGAATGAGAGAGAGTAGGGGAGTGATTAGTGTGAGAGTGAATGAGAGTGAGCGATTCCATAGAGAAAATTGAACAACAGAAATTATTATCGTTAGTGATTATAGTAGATACGTTCATTTTCTATTACACGAAGTCAAAGAAAACTAAATATGTTTAGCGTTAACTTAACAAAATTATACCTCGCCTCCAAATAATGTCCTTTTTAACTATTTACCGTGTATAAAACTTAGGGAAAATCACATAAAACTTATCTAATGGTAAAAATCGTATTTAGTAGCAAAAAAGATATATATATATTAATAGATTTAGTTTCATAGTTTCAAGTGGTTTATTTAATTTACATTATTTTTTTATACTGTGTTCTTCAATTGGTATTATAATCTACAGAGAGTTTAATCAGCTTATTAGGCAACCCATAACAATGACTCAGTATCGCTGTTATTGATGGAAGGGATGTAATTTATCCATGGTGAGGGAGAGAGGAGGGAGGAGGGGTGGGAAAAGGTGCCATTTATCTTCTTTCAAGTCCTGCACAGAGGCCATACTGTCAATAAACCGGGTGAAGGTTCTTAGGTGTTCTTGCGTACTTACTCTAGGTATCAATGACGAAGAAGAAGGGGGAAGAATGAAGAAGAAAGAAAGAACAAGAAAGAAAGAAGGATACTAAGAAGAAAAATGAGAAAGGGGAAGAAGAAGAATACGAAGAAATTGGAGAAGGTAGAAGAAGAGAAAGATACAAATTAAGAGACAAGAAGAAACAACGAGCAGAAAATGTAATCCCAATTCCAATGACTAAAACCAGAAACTAAAACAGAAATATTCAAATAACAAATTCACAGACAGATATCACACAATGCCAACGTCAAATGTAATAAACAAGATCTCGTTCCCTCAAGTCAGATCTGAAGACATTTGACACAAGATGTTTTAAATCGTTAGATAAGAAAGTTACGGAGCTCTAGGGAGTTCCACGTATTGCTATTCTTTGGGTTATGTGTGAGTTCTGGTTAGGTTAGGTTAGGTTAAGTGAGAGTATTGGTAGGCAAAGGCTCTCAGTATGGTGGAATATGTAGCCCTAGGCCCTTCAAGATATCCTCACAAACTGATGGAAGATCTTTAGTGATGGTGTCATTATTTATTACTCATTATAACTGATTATCAAGGTATTTACAGAATAGAGAGAATGGTGATATTTCTATATATATGTGTAAATAAGGAAAGTTTCTGGTAAATTTAAAGTCATTATTTTTTCATTGTTTTCTTGACCACTCCTTCCTGCACTGAATCAATGAAGGTAAGTACCACAACACCACACCTCAACTGACAAACAAACATTAAGAAACACTATCGATACTTTTTTTTATTCATAAGAAGCAACAAAGGGAGAGTGGAGAACTGTTGATATATTCAGCAGAGTCGTAACTTACATAATCTATACATTTGGGAAATATTTCAGACATAGAGAAACCATAAATTCATCCATAGTTACTTTCTTGTGTATGATAAGATGAGAAAGAAAGTACAGATAGAGAGAGAGAGAGAGAGAGAGAGAGAGAGAGAGAGAGAGAGAGATCATAAATTGAAAAAGTGAGTGTGTGAGAGTGTGAAAGTAAAATACCAAATGAATGAGTGCTAAAGTGAGTTTATTGAAGGAGAGTGAGTGAGTGGGAGAGGAGACAGTGGCTCAGTAGGAAGTAGACCACGCGATCGTTCACTCACACACCTGCGCTGCCACACACTTTCATTGTGACTACCACGCGACTTATCTCTCTCTTTCTCTGTCTGTCTGTTTGTCTGTCTGTCTCTATTTGCCTCTCTCTGTGTCTCTCTGTTTTTCTCTCCCTCTCTCTCTATTTAATTGCCTCTGTCATTATTTCTTCTCTTTCTTTCATTAGTGATTTTTTTTCAACCTGTGATTCTCAACATTTTATAAGTGATTTTAACTCGTGATTTACTCCTTCATATAAGTAAAATAAGTAAACTTTAGCCAGTGACTTATTCCAAGATATAAGTAACAATAAATGTGTGACTTACAACATTTTATAAGTGATGTATTGTGTTGGACAAATATAGTGTGAAAATACTTAAGACATGTTTTCAGACGTAAAGTGAGTGAGTGTTGATAAGTGATAATAGTATTCATTAAGTGTTAAGTGTTTGATTAATGTACACAGCACTACAGTGAATTTTATAAGTAATGTCTTGTCGTGTGTTGTAAAAAAGTAACCACCTGTGTGTGTTCTTAATTAAGGCCAGTTTACCTGTTCTTATGTAATGGTTGGCTCACCTTGTGTTCTGAGATGCAGTGTTATAGTTAATGGATGATGTAAAGTTTTGGTAATAAGGTCTAATGGTGTTTTAAAATGGTTAAAGTGTAAAGTAAAGGAATGTTTGTCTGTTTTTTTTTGTCTTTCTGTCTGTCTCTCTTTCTGTCTCTCTCTCTCACTCCATTATCTCTCTCTCTCTTCCTCTCACATCCCCCTTACAACCATCCATTGCAATACCTGTCCACCCTCTTCCCCTCCGCCACAATACCTCCCTCTCTATTCCCCAATATTCCTCCTCCCTCTGTCATCTCTCTACCTACCTTACCTGTGCTTCTAATCATGATATATATAAATTTTCTCAACTTTCTCTACTTAATGAAACTTTATTCAAATTTATCTACACTGAATATTACTCACCTTAACATCTTCCAGGATACAGGTGCGGTAATTAATATGTAACAGGTAACTAATAAATAACATATGAGAGTCACTTACCTGTAGCTCTGTCTGTTGTACCATAAACCCAGTTCCCGGTAGTGAGTAATCTTGGCGACAAAAATGCCTGAAATGAAAATAAATACACGAGGTGAGATTAGACTATTAACTTTGAAAAGCTGTATATCATAACTCACACAGGTAAACACAGTGAAAAGAACTCTTGAAAATATATAACCGGAATCATCCCTGGAAGTCGAGGCGTTTAAAACAAGTAAAGAAGAACAACTATAACAACAACAACAACTGCAACAACAACTCTCTTTATCGCGAGCTCAGGTGCGGAAACACACACACACACACACACACACACACACACACACACACACACACACACACACACACACACACTTTTCGCCTTACCACCTTGATGAACAGCCTACGAGTTCCCAGCGTTGAACAGTTCCCAGCGTTGAACAGTTCTCAGCGTTGAACAAAAATGAACTACGACCCTTCTGTTGGCTAAACTACAAACACACATTATTTTCAACCTCTTGGGTACAGTTAAACCCCCACATTTTAACATGAATTAATCGCAATTTAGCCTAAAGTTAATTGAGGTAATATTTTAAGTGAGCTGCTGCGGTTCTCTCAGGTAGGGAAAGTTGTTAGGCTGGAAGAGTTCTATTTTTTATCTATTTTGTTCTGTTTATTAGTATTAGTAGTAGTAATACTAGTAGTTGTAGTCGAAGTGGGCGTGTGTGTGTGTGTGTGTGTGTGTGTGTGTGTGTGTGTGTGTGTGTGTACATACCATCACCAACCACCACCACAACCATCAACCACCACCACCAACAACAACCACCACCACCACCACCATCAATCACCACTATCACCAACAACAACCACCACCACCACCACCATCAATCACCACTATCACCAACAACAATCACTATTATCACCACCATTGAATCTCATTCCATTAATTACCACCACAATAGGTGTCAATAGAGCGAGTGTCCCAATAATGGATTAGTCTCACCTCCCTATTCTCTCACCTGCCTCCTCCCTCCCTATTTTCTCACCTCCTCCTCCTCCTCCTCCCTCCCTATTCTCTTACCTGCCCCCCTCCCTCCCTATTCTCTCACCTACGACCACCTGTAATCTAATGGGTGGTTGACTTAGGTACCTGGATGGTTTAGTTAAGGCAAGATATACTGCAGAGAGAGAGAGAGAGAGAGAGAGAGAGAGAGAGAGAGAGAGAGAGAGAGAGAGAGAGAGAGAGAGAGAGTCTGATCATCTCCCTCCTTTGCTCCTCATCCTCCCCCACCCCCTCCTTCCTTCACCTCCTCCTCTTCCCCACCCCCACCACAGTCAGCCCCTTGATTAACACGGCGTCTTAACAGAGAAAATCCCTCCCCGTCATCAGTTACCGGGAGGCCACACACAGCTGGGCCCGCCACTGCCTCTCGCTGATTCACCAAACGACCATAACACACAAACACTGAGAGTCATAGTGGATATATATATATTTTTCCATGTTATAAATATTGATGGAAATAATTTGAGATATTAATTTGGTTTGAGTTATGTGATTATTATTGATTAAAAGATTATTGAGGGATTATTTTTGATGTGATGTTAGAATTATTGATAGAGAGTAACAATAGATAGCTCCGTCACCTGTCCACCTGTTCAATGGTTAGGTAAGTGAGTTTATACCCATGAATGACATCAGTGGTATTGGGTCTTGGAGGTGTACTGTAGGTAGGAAGTAAGGCTGTGTTAGGGCCATTGACTTGTGTTGGTGGTAAACTATAATGGACTTGGTGGGTGATGTGACGACAGGTAGAACTAATTACACACCTGTTGATATTAATAAACAAATACATCAAATAAACGTAATTGTTAAGTTTATACAGTGAAACCTCCATACAACGAACTATCTATATAATCCGTTAGCTGAAGGGTTTAAACATCTAATGAACCCTCAATATAAAGGAGTTTCCCCTTCATATAATCCGTTATTTAGAAGTTCCACTGTAAAAGGAATAAATCACACATCTAGCAAACCCTTGATATAACGGATTTTCCTCTCTATATAATCCGTTATTTAGAAGTTCCACTGTAAGAAAAAAAAGGAAAAATTAAAAACTATTTCAAGGATTATCAACTATTAAATAAAAGTCACGTACGAACATCAAGGGGTCGACGCTCGGGCACTGGATGAAGACAACGAGGCGGAGTTTTCCCATCGTGTTTGGTGTGTCAACAAGGCTCGGTTACCCTGCCATCATATTTCATTCAAGCATTGATTATCGGGGCCGCTTTATTAGTGTGTGTGTGTGTGTGTGTGTGTGTGTGTGTGTGTGTGTGTGTGCCGCTTGTAAGTGGTAGTGGTAGTGCTGGTAGGTGTGTTGGTAAGGGGTGGTAATAGTGGTAGTAGGGATGGTGGTATTGATGGTGCGATGGCAATGGTGGTGGGAGTGGTAGTAAGGATGGTGGTAGTGGTGGTAGTGGTAGTAAGGATGGTGGTAGTGGTAATAGTGGTAATATTAAAGCCATAGGGAGTAATACAGTATCCCTCTGGTCATATGTGGGAGAAAATCAATAGATAATGGTAATACTGATTGAATATTTACCAAGGAATGTTATTGATTCCCAGCAGCTAATATTACGGTACTGTGTGACGTGGCTTCAGTCTGACCATAAATAATTTCGAAGCGCTATGAACCGTACCTCAATAAGTTCTGAGTGAAGCTTTTCTGAATATAAAACATTTCAGATCACTATTAAACTTTCCAGGAACTTTTTTTGAATCAATATGAAACTTTTAAGTGGATAAAACTCTTTGAATCAATATGAAAGTTTCCGAGAATAAGACGTGCTGATTCAAAAGTATCGAATCAATTTGAAGATTTCGTGAAACACAATGCTTCTAAATTCTAAATGTCTTTCTAAATAAAAAAACTCAAGCTTCGGTTTAATATGTCATAATCTCTTAGTCAATAAGACATTAGACATGAAATGATCCACCTTGTACCAGTAAGAGGAGCTATGTGGAAAGTCATTACTGAAGCCTTTAAGCTCTACTGAAGCTCTTTTGATGATAATGAACTTCTATAGTCCAGGGATTATACCTTAAGAGAACCAGGAAATAGTCTCTCATGTTTGGGTTCACAGAAGATCGTAAGATAAATATTTTCTCGTAAGTTAAATAAATTACAAAAACATAAAATTAACAACATATAAATATTCCCATTAGATATGACTTATGACTCACCCTGTATATGTGTACTGGAGGCAAGGTGGGCGTGGGAGAGGCAATATGGGTGTGGGAATGGTGCTGTGGGCGTACGAGACGTGAGGTGGGCGTAGAAATGCAGCTAAGAATCAAAACACATCATGTGGTTCAGGATTATCGTTTCTACTTCCCTCTTCTTCTTTACTCACCTCCCTCTTTATCCTCTAATTATCCATCCTCCTCTTCTCCATTTTCTTCTCCATCTGCGTTTTTATATTGCAGTTTCTTTATTCTCTCTCCCTCTGTCTCTTACCCCCTTCCTCCTTAACCCCTCCCACCTCCTCTTCTGTCTTCTTCTCTCTCTTTTTCATTCTCTCTTCATCTTCTCTTTCACATACCGGCAGGCATCCAATTTCCCTCCCCCTTCTGTCGTCTTTCCCATTAATCAACCCCCTCTCTCCCACCCTCCCCTGCACCCCCTCCCACCCCTCTCTCCTACCCCTCCCACCCCCTCTCCCACCCTCCCCTGCCCCCTCCCACCCCTCTCCCACCCTCCCCTGCAGCCCCTCTCATCCCTTTCCCCCACTACACAATCTTCTGCTCTTCTCCTTATCCACGTTTTCCTCCCCTTCCCTCTCTCTTCCCCCTCCATCTCTCTCCTATGCCTATCCCTTCCCCCTCTTCCCTACCATCCTCACCCTTCTCATCTTCCACCATTCTTCCCTATCACCCTCTTCTTCTCATTCTATCATTCTCTCTCTCCTTCTTTATCACCATTGTCTCCCCTCTCTCTCCTTTCCACCATAATCCTATACTCTACTTTACAACCATCATCGCCCTTTCTCCTCTCCCTCCATCTCTCCCACCCAACCAACCTATCTCTCCTCCCCTCTACCACCCTCCCTACCTCCCCTCCCCTCTACCACCTTCCCTACCTACCCTCCACTCTCCTCCCTACCTCCTCCCTCTACCACCCCCCTACCTCCTCCCTCCCTCCCTACCTCCCCACCACCTCCCTACCCCTCCCCTACCACCCTCCCCACCTCCCTCCTCCCCCACCACCCTCCCCTCCCTCCCTCTACCACCTCCCTACCTCCCTCCCCACCACCACCTCCCTCCCTACCACCACCTTCCCTACCTCCCTCCCCATCACCACCTCCCTCCCCCACCACCCTCCCACCTCTTTCTCCCCCACTACCTACCTCCCTCCCCCACCTCCTACCTCCCTCCCACCACCTCTCCCTGCCTCCCCTCTACCACCCTCCCTACCTCCCCTCCCCTCTACCACCTTCCCTACCTACCCTCCACTCTGACCAATAATGTGTGCCTCAGCGTCAAAGAGTGATTAATGAGATTATTATTATGGATTCTTAGAAGAGTCTCCCCTTCAAGGCTTCAGTCAGGAGAACACACTCAGATTAATTTAGAAATATATGAAATTAAGCAGTATTTCAAAAGCCAAAACAATAAATAACTCAAAAACTTAAAAAAAAATATATATATAATTCTCGGAGTATTATTATAGACGAATTATACAAAGAAAAAAAAGAGACGAAAAGGTGAATAATTATCCATACATTATAGGTAAATCAGTGTTGCAAAGGTTATAAAAGAGATATAATAGAACAGAAGAACAGTGTTGCAAAGGTCCCACCTCATCACATCTCACCGGCCATGTTCGGAACTAAGAAGAGAGGTAAGTTATTTTATATACTTATTTATACTACGTCAACACCCCAGAGGCTCAGTCATAGTGTATACATTGTATCTTCCTGCACCGACAACCAAAACTTTATATCTCAAACTTTTCTCGAGTATTTAGTATGGAGCTCTGTCTCTTGGTAATTTAAGGCCATGATAAAGTAAACCTTGCTAGGATCTCATCAACAAAGCTCCCTAATTTGGGGGAAGGTTTTAAGGAGCGTACTTTGTTTTTCCCCGCCGCGATACGTAATTTCCCTGTTATGCAAATGTTCGGCTACGATGCTGGTATTTTTCATTCTTATCTCTGGAGGAAATTACCGGAGGATCATATGTGTACCTGTCTGGTGCCTGGTGCCTGGAGCCTGGTGTCTGGTGAGTTTTGTTGTGATAAGTAATAAAAATGGCGTCTCTCAGTTTGTACTATTGTCACGATTAAAGAAAACGAAACTTAATAAGCAAATAAAATGCAATTAACTATTTTTGTTGTGATAAGCAAATAGAAATTAAAAAATAATACAAGTATTATTTATTTACTTTCATAATAAATCTACGAAGCATAATAATAATAATAATAATAATAACTATACCTCAAGCGACCCCAAAGTTTTTAAAAGACCGTGAAGAGTTTGGACAAAATATTGACATATCTGTTGAGAAGTTATTAAAAAATCTCATCATGTTATAAGGTCGAGACTCTGGTAGGCTGGCGGGATATTGTATCGGGGGAATAAATCGAAGACAAGTGTTCGAACTCCTATCCAAGAAACCGAGAAACCGATTTTTTTTAAAGATAAGTGTTCGAACTCCTACACCCCGATATAATTTCCCAAGGACAATAGTTCGAATCCCCGCCAGAGTTCAGAACCAATACTTGCCGACACGTAACAAACCACAGGATTTAATTGTCATTTTGCTTGGCCGATTTTTCGTTCTTTGTTAAATCCTTTTAATGGCGGAAGGTTTAGCTAGGCGGTAGTGGAGGCTCATGGCGGCGTAGGGCAAAGATGTTTAGGTTAGGTGAGAGAGAGAGAGAGAGAGAGAGAGCAAAAAAGGACATACGGAAAACTAATACAAATTTAATGAGAGGATGTATGAGTGTGTGTGTGTGTGTGTGTGTGTATTTCTGTATGTGTATGTCCATGTACGTGAATATATACGTGTATGGATATTGGTGTTTGTTATTTTGTTTGTCTCTCTATCTCTACGGCCGCCACAACACACACACACTCCATCTGTCACGTCTCCTTGCTAATGGACGCCTCGTGACCCCTGTATCTCTTGTCAACACTACTAAAGCTCTGAGTCAACAGTGTGTGTGTGTGTGTGTGTGTGTGTGTGTGTGTGTTGGTAATTATCAGCTGTGAGAATGCTCCCATTTCCTCTCTCTCTCTCTCTCTCTCTCTCTCTCTCTCTCTCTCTCTCTCTCAAACGCAGTTTCCATTACTGTTATTATAATTACTGTATTAATGATCGGGATCTTTATTGTACATTAAAAACTTTATCTCTTAATTTTTCTTTGAAATCAATCTACAGTAAATGACGTCATCAAGGTGTGTGTAATATAACGACATATTAATACGTAGAAGATAAATGATAATGAAAGAGGAAGAGAGGAAGAAGGAGAGAGAGGATGGACGAAGAAGGAGAGGAGAGGAGATACATTAAGCTTCATGTGTGATGCAACAAGCTTGACAAAATCTGGACCAAGTTATGAATGTAAATTGACAGCGTTGAATATTAAGCAGCGACCAATTAGCGTTAAATTGGGATACTTTATCATTGACAAACTACTGAATTATAAGTTAATATCTCAACATTTGGGGCCAGGAAATACCTTCAATGTTGTTGTTTTTATTTATATCTCAGTGTTAATTTTTCTCTTGCTTTCGTTGTCTCTCGTGGGAAAGGGAAGGAAGGAAGGAAGGAAGGAAGGAAGAAGGAAGGAGGAAGGAAGGAAGGAAGGAAGGAAGGAAGGAAGAAGGATGAAGGAAGGAAGGAAGAAGGAAGGAAGGAAGGAAGGAAGGAAGAAGGAAGGAAGGAAGGAAGGAAGGAAGGAAGGAAGGAAGGAAGGAAGGAAGGAAGGAAGGAAGGATGAAGGAAGGAAAGATGGAAGGAACAAGACAGAGGAGGAAGGAGGAGAGCTAAATAAGGGATGAGGGAGAAAGGTAATGAAAGTGATTATGAGAAAGAGAGAGAGAAGAGAAAGGGGAGAGAGGGTAAGATGGAAGAGGAATTAGTACGGTGGCTGGTCTAATGGGCCCGGTCCTTATAGACCCCAATCCTAATAGGCTCCAATCTAACCTAATCAAAACTAATCATTAGGTCTGATATACAATATTAATGGACACTAATCCGTATACTTGAGTTAGATTAGGGACCGATTATGGGCTCATTTGTTCTTAAGGAGAATCAAATAAATCGAAATAAATAATAACAATAAATTAAAGAATGACTATTTGGGGTGGGGGGGTGTGGGGGATTACAACTCCCCATAAGGTTACCAGCTAAGGCATTAAAGAGCTAAACTTGAAAGGGATTCCTACAGACTAGAACAGTTTCCACACTTGAAACCTTTTGCTGGGGGGAAATCTTGAAGACGTCAGAAGGCTCCCACATAAATCTAGTGTGCGTGAGAGTGTGTGAGAGTGTGTGAGTGTTGTGATGAGTTACCGAGAACTTCACTCACAGCCGACACATCCCACCTGATAGTTTCCAGGAATGTGTTTGTTTTATCCCTTTGCACATGCTTACACATATTTTTTATGTTAATTTAATCAAAGAGTTTTATTATATAGATGGATTAAGTGATACGTTATTTAACCAGTTGAGTCGTAATGATGAACATTAATTATTAGTATCAGCGGATGTTAATGAATCAATTTAACTTTGTATTTTTTCTCAACATTAATTCATTTTTAGACACAATCTCAATATCATACAACTTAATCATACACAAGACACAACTAAAACAAATACAAAGTTTATACACTGGCTTTGATTTTTTCACTATTATATCTTAATTTTTTTTTATGATCACAGGTGAGATTCAATATTTTATCAAGAGTTGTGATAAATATCGTCTTGGAATATTATTTAAGGAATACTTTAATAACATCTAAGGCGACAGTGTTAAGACTTGTGTGAGGGGGAATAACCTCGGTAGCCTTGTATCCTATTTGAGGTGTTATGTGGCAATTAGTACAGCTCAGGTGAGGATTAACTAAGTATCCTTCACTAACTAGGGAGTCCTGTACACGTAGTTACCTCCCCCCCCTCTCTCTCACCTCTCTCCTACACTTTGTATCTTCTGTTTTTTCCATCTGTCTTGTATCCTTCTTTCCCTCTCTTCCTTCCTTCTACACTAACATCCATTACTGTCCATTTTTCTATTTATCTCTCTCACTCTGTCTGTGTCTCTCTATCTCTCTCCATTTACATATCCATATTTCCTTCTTCTTCGTCTCCTCCGTTCTCTCTTCTCCTTTCTCTCTTCTCCCCTTCCTCTTCCCTCTACACTAACATCCCTCCCATGTATCGAGCTAAAAGCAGTTATTAATTTGGGTTCGCTTTGATGGAGGTTTCAGGCTCACACTTGCTTTGAGGGAGAGACTCTCAAAGCATTAATATTGATGGCTTGGTTGTCCTTGTGGCGAGTGACTTCCAGAGAGAGAGAGAGAGAGAGAGAGAGAGAGAGAGAGAGAGAGAGAGAGAGAGAAACAAACAGTATACATGCTGTAATTACCTGGCATAGATATTATCAACAGGTGAGAGCAAGGGACACTTATCTTTCTAACAGGTAAGGTAAAAAAAAAGGCCTTGACTGATAAGATAACGATGCCTTTTAATTAGATACTAGTCTAAATAAGAAAAAAATCACCCATGTTATTTATTATTGGCTGGAAGTGATTTTAGTTATTATTTCCCTAACTTGTCTTAACCCTAAACGTCATATATATAGTACGTGATCGCAAAATATATGTGATTGCAAAATATATAACTGCAAAATATATATATAACTCCAATAACAAGCGATTTTTAACACTATGTGAACCTGGAATAAGACACATCACTCCTCCTCCTTGTCAACGGGTACAGTACAAGTGGTGCAAATATCATGTTGAGAGTCATGATAATATTTTCTGCTTCTCCTTCAACTCTACTTGAGACTTTGTTAAGGAGATGCAGCCTTGGGGAGTGACCCTGATAGGCACACTTAGATCATTACATCCTTCACAGTTTTTTACAACGAAAAAAAAAATTGAAAATAATTACCTCGTTATATTTTTATTATGATGTCAGAATTTAATGTTTTTTGTTTTTAGTTTGATGATGAGGTTAATTTAATTGTTTTTTCTTCTATTCTATTATAATTTATGTTAGTAGAGGTATGAGTGAACACCAGGTATGAGTGAGCACCAGGTATGAGTGAGCACCAGGTATGAGTGAGCACCAGGTATGAGTGAGCACCAGGTATGAGTGAGCACCAGGTATGAGTGAGTACCAGGTATGAGTGAGCACCAGGTTATGAGTGAGCACCAGGTATGAGTGAGCACCAGGTTATGAGTGAGCACCAGGTATGAGTGAGCACCAGGTATGAATGAGCACCAGGTATGAGTGAGCACCAGGTATGAATGAGCACCTAACTTTACAATTGAGGAAGTGGTTGAGTACAGTGCAGCTAACAGAGTCACATCACAGCATATGTTCCAGGTGTGATGCAGCCGCTTGTCGTCATCACTGAACCATTACACCTAACATCAGCACTAATCACCTCTACCTTATACCTGTTAATGACCACTAACTTATACTTCCTAATGACTTCTACCTTATACTTCCTAATGACTTCTACCTTATACTTCCTAATGACTTCTACCTTATACCTGCACCAGTTACCAGTGTTAAAAGTCCGTCTCTCTCATCCCTACTACTTGACCCTAATTGCCTCACTGATGACACGTAACAATGGGGTCATTTTCTAGGTACTATTGTTTATAGGTTGGTAATTAAACACCTAGTAGGTAACATTGTTCGTTCCTCTGAATTCCATTAATATTAGAGGGGGGGGGGCGGGTGGTCCTATTTTGTCGCAGTTTGTACGATCGTCGCTTATATAAACAAACATGGCGTAAGTTGTTTATTAATTTGTAAACAAGTAAACAAATATTGATGTTTGTTGTCTGATTTCTACGGGGAAGGGGGATGTAAGGGGTAGTTCTAAGGGGGGTTAAGGGGAAGAGGGACGTTGATGAGGTATGGAGAGAGAGAGAGAGAGAGAGAGAGAGAGAGAGAGAGAGGTAGGCAATTGACCTCGCCTAACTCATTCACTCATCTTCCTCACTCCATGAAACAGTTCCAACAGTTTAATTGACTTCCAAAGTAACATTGTCTCTCTCTCATTGTCTTGTTAAACGAATTAATGACCCAAGATAAGGTTAATATACACATAATAGATAATGTAATCAAATGTAGTGAATAATGTATAATATAACCAAAGCCGTGATGAATAATGTATAATATAACCAAAGCCGTGATGAATAATGTATAATATAACCAAAGCCGTGATGAGTAATGTATAATATAACCAAAGCCGTGATAAATAATGTATAATATAACCAAAGCCGTGATGAATAATGTATAATATAACCAAAGCCGTGATGAATAATGTATAATATAACCAAAGCCGTGATGAATAATGTATAATATAACCAAAGCCGTGATGAGTAATGTATAATATAACCAAAGCCGTGATGAATATTTTTATGTTTTCTCACCAACGTGAATAAGATCCACCAGGACCCAGGCAGAAACACCTCGGGGTAACAAAGTGTCGTGGGTGTGTACACATAACGAAGCAGCCAAGTGAATAATTCCTACACTGAACTCAGGAAGGTAATATACTCAGGGAAGGGGGGGGGGGCAGGTGTTCTCAGGTAATTATCCTCACGTTGTCATGATTATTTACACTTTAAAAAATATATATAAACTAAGCAGGTGAATCTCTCGCTGTTTGTGGCTGTTTGTGATGAGTTTGTTTGTTATTCTAGACTAAATGGTTGAAGACTTAAGGCAAAGTTATATATTATTATCTCAATAAACTCTAAAGACATTAATGGTAGTTTTTGTTTACCTTTTAATAGTTGTAAGTTGTTTAGTGTTTTAAAAGTGAATTTTTTTAAAAGTCGTTGTTGTGTTATGTAAGAACTACGCCATGACCTTAGTAGTTTGTTGTACAGAGATACGTGTAAATATTATCGGTATAACAAGTGATTTCTCTTAAGTGGAGTTCTTGCTATGTTTCCGACTGATTCACTTAAGTTACACCATGAAGAATGTTACACACACACACACACACACACACACAGACACACACACACACACACACACACACACACACGTAGAATAAGGGATAATTGCTGCTATACTCGAGGGGACAATCTACCGGTAAGGGTTTGAGCAAAATGTGTTGTTGATGGGTCGGGTAATTACCTGGTTGACGGTAATTAATGAAGGCTTCACACGATGAGGCGTAGAGGTGGGGGGAGGTGGGAGAGGTGGGAGAGAGGAGGGGGTGGTAAAGAGGGTGAGATGATCGAGTGAGGGGTGGGGGAAGGAGGAGTATGGGGGTAGGAGGAAGGAGGGGGGAGGGTATGAACAGAGGGGGAGGGGACTGGAGGACGAGCAGGGGGGGAGGCTGCTGGGTTTGACGGAATAACTTAAGGAGGAAGGTTTAAGAGTAATGGTATTGGTAGTTCGGGTCTGATACAGTGCCTCAAGTAGGATGGCCTTGGTAGGATGGCCTTGGTAGGATGGCCTTGGTAGGATAAAAGGAACATCATAAGCCATTAATGCTGTCAATTAAGATCAACTTTTCCTCGGGTAGAAATAAAACGTGATAGAAAAATACACTGAGTGACGCTGTTGGCTGTTCCTGTCGTTCTTGATCTGTATTGACGCTTTAGTGGCTGATCAAAGACTCGTGTGTGTGTGTGTGTGTGTGTGTGTGTGTGTGTGTGTGTGTGTGTGTGTGTGTGTGTGTGTGTGTGTGTGTGTGTGTGTGTGTGTGTGTGTGTGTGTGTGTGTGTTTATCTTTTGTTTGTTTTTGTGTGTTTGTGAGTTTAATATGCACTGGTATAGACACACACACACACACACACACACACACACACACACACACACACACACGCACACACACACACAAACATACACGCTATTTACATATAATACTCACACATAAACACATTCGTTCACGTCATCTGGTAATTACGGGTTGTGTAGACACCCAAACTCATTCATGACAGGAAAACGCTATTTCCTCTAACTGTAGGAGAGGTGAGAGGGAGAGAGAGGAGAAGTGAGAGGAAGGGTGGAGAGGTGAGAGGGATGGGGAGGTGAGAGAGAGCTACTCACTCGGGAAGATTTTGCAGAACGTTTTCACTTCAAACTTTCTGACAAATTTCATCCTGCCAGCCAGCCATCCTACGAGTCATAATATAACTCATCCACTCATCCTTGGTTGACCGACTAGACCAGATATCATAGAATTAATTAAGGTGTAAAGGATATCGAGGGAGTGTTTGCGATTGGTTGAGATATGTAAACAAAGACCCTCCCCCTCCCCTCCCCCGGACGACTCGCTGTTACACCTGGCTACACGGGTACCTGACACTGGCCTTCCTCCGCCTCCCTAAGAATAGTGGTTTAGAGTGGACCGACCAGTGTGTGGTGGCTGGCTTAATAATTCAGGTCAGGATCAGAGTGTTGCATATTTGAACGACGTGGGAGAGAGAGAGAGAGAGAGAGAGAGAGAGAGAGAGAGAGAGAGAGAGAGAGAGAGAGAGAGAGAGAGAGAGAGAGAGAGAGAGAGAGAGAGAGAGAGAGAGAGAGAGAGCGAGAGAGAGAGTTTCTTTCGTTCGTATCACCTGAAGAAAAAAAATAACAATTAGTCTCGTTGTTCCATTCGTGGCAAATTCTTCAACACATCTTATTTACTAAATTATGATTACTGAAATAAATTAAACCATGATTTTAACTACCTTAGATGATTATTTATACTATACGTACATATATATTACAGCCATTCCCATCCAGTGTGTGTGTGTGTGTGTGTGTGTGTGTGTGTGTGTGTGTGTGTGTGTGTGTGTGTGTACAATAACAAACCACAATGAGGCCACACATTCGACACAGTTCTCCAGATCACTGCCATAATACAAAGAACATCATTGGTTGTCAGTGAGTTGCTAGGTCACCTTTGAAGCTGTTATTTTTCTTCCTAGATGCCTCTTAAGCTCCCTGAAGGCCACTCAGGCATGCTCACGGGGAGGGCTGAGGAGGTGAGACCAGCAGGTGAGGGGGTGAGGAGTAAAGGTGAGAGATGGAGAAGGGGTTAGGTTAGGGTGGCGGCGGAAGGGAGGTCAAGGGTTATGGGTCAATAGTTATGAGAGAGAGCGAGAGAGAGAGAGAGAGAGAGAGAGAGAGAGAGAGAGAGAGAGAGTTTGTTTACACCACCATGTTGTCAGTCAATCGGTCATCACTTCACCACTAAACCATAACAGACTTTCATCATCACACTCTCACAGACCCTGACATGGAGCCACACATTTAACACCATTTAACAGGATCATCACAGAGACTAGATGGTTGTGAAGGTAAAGGAACATTAAAGGTTGTGTTTATAGTATTAGCAGAGTTTTCCAGTGTGGTGTTGCAACATGGCATCAACTAAGCTTACGGCTCTGGGAGAGATTAGTGAATTCTCTTTACAACGAGCTGCATGGTGACCTTTGTTGGCTGTGAACTAATGAACAGGCTTTACTCTAAGCTGTATGAATAATAGTTCCAACGTGAAATAATTTAGCTAATGTTCCACGTGATCCAACCATAAGTGATAGTGACAACATTCACAACATTTTCTCACCTCACATCATTTTAATACCTCTTCCTCAGGTGTTGGCAGTTATTTCACCTGTATATGAACATTATCTCTTATCACTTAAACATTGGAGTGATTAAATGTTTATGACGATATGAAATGTTTTGTTTGGGATGGCAGACCTGGCGGGATAGTTCAACACCTCACACATGACGTACAGTATATTCTCTTGAAGTGTCAGTTCATATTAGCCAAGATTTCATTATATGCTTCTGGTTTCAATACCTGACAGAAGGAGCCCAGGAAGAGCCCAGAGAAGCCCAGAGGAGCCCAGGAGAGTGTAATATATGTATGTATGTATGTATGTACAGTTTGTATGTATGTATTTATGTATGTATTTATGTACTGTATGTATGTATGTATGTATGTATGTATGTATGTATGTATGTATGTATGTATGTATGTATGTATATATGTAAAGTTAACCCTTAAAATAAATGTATTCTTAAGTATTAATGTTTCACGAGATATAATTCAATTAACTCTTTTATTTATTACGTCATGCGTCTAACTTATCTACAGGATGCGACAAATCGTCATGTTATATTGTTTTCTTATAGTTACCCATAAAATAAATTAGTTTTCTTTTATGTGGCTACGCTCGTCACCGCTGCTCCTCCTCATCCTCTTACAACTACCAAAACTTTCACTACAAAGACTCCTACAACTACCACAACTAACTCTACTACCACTACCACCATTACCACAATTGTTATCACTACCATGAAGCCATACTATAGTTGTCTACAGTGTGCTTATGTCTTGTTAGTGTACGCCATAAAACACGGCATCACCCTCACTCCAGCTTACGATGGGTCATTTTAACGCTCCTTCTGTTTACACTTTGGGACGATGACGAATTGTTTCTTGTATTTCTTTTTGTATGAGTCGCTGGCTAGAGTATATGTGATGTTGTTATGTTCTATAAGTGAGTATGGTGAGGTGAGTGGTTTTGGTTTAGTTTCTTGAGAAAAAACTTTTACTTCGTATACTGTAAGATCGTGGTAGTATTGAAGTTTGTTATCTGATGTGTGTTGGCGACATGCGAACATTACTGATTTCCTTAAGAAAGAATTCTTGGAGGATAATGGAACATTGATTTAGTGAAGTATTGTATTTACACAGCTCCTACACGCAGGCGTGTACAAAGATACGAGTGGGTACCAGACGACCAACTCTGTTTCTTCGTTTTCTTTGAATAAAAAGTAAAAAGAAAACGCAAGCCATTGATTCTGGTTGTTATACCAAACTATTCCCACAGGCGGGAGCGTCCCATCCTCTGTATTGACCTTCACGGCAGTTCACCCTTCACCAGTATGTGTTAGGTTGGCCAAATGTCTCAAATAACCATAAGTTACACGCATTCTGTGAGGCGGAGGCTGGAACAGTTCACACATCTGCTTACTCACTGCCTAAACATAATGTAACATAAAACTTTATCACTTGGTATAACGGGGGATATTCTGTCAGCTCGCAGCGTAAACCAATGGTCGTGTCTATAGTTCCTGAATACTAGAGATTCATTCTACTGACACACAAGATGGATGAGGAGCATCACATCATCACAGTCTCCCCTCCCGCGGCAGCAACACCGTATGACGCAGCAATAGAGGGAGTATTTTGTCTGTGTGTGCTACAAGTGGAGACAACAGTCGTCACTAACACACAAGGAGGGGAGATACGTTAATACACACAATATCTGACTTAAGTACAGTGTATTGTTGCCAGAACCAAACACAACAACTAAATACTGCTACACTTAGTCTCTATTAAAGAACAACACAAACAACAACAGTAAGACGATTTATTCATGGACAACCCATGAAGTTTATTTCCATTGTCGTCAAAACAATAACTTAAATCCCATTACAATATCTTGGCAAGAGTCTCAGTATATTTCATAATAACACAGAATATATCAGGCTATCTTCTTGCCATGTGTACCTACGATAGCCTTTGAAAACACTGACGATATCTCAATAAAGTTCCACAGTTATACGATACCACATTGTTTTTCGTCAATAAAACTTACGATATTTTCAAAAAACATTAACAACCTTAAAAAAACGACTCTGACATATCTCATGATTATATACTGCGTGCGATATCTACGATAGCAGAACTAAACTACGATAACTGCTCACTTTACTGTCCAGATACATAAAGAAGAGACGCTCAGGGTAATACAGTGCCATAGCGGGAGATAAGGTTGGGAGTTGGAGGAGTTCTCATCGACTAATGACCTGTGTGATGACTCAGCCACAGCTATGGTTAAGAGTAATGTGAGGCCTACAGGCTAAAGCATGAGAGAGAGAGAGAGAGAGAGAGAGAGAGAGAGAGACAATAACAAGGAAAAGGGAGAAGACAGAAGAGAAAGAGAGAGAGGAGAAGTAGGAAGAAGATACCGGGACAGGGAGGGAACGTTTCAGTAGTCGTCCCTCGTTGCGTTATCCAAATAAAGAATACAGGAAATGTGGCTCCAGAGTCGCATTGTGCTCGGTGACAATATAGCGTCTTATCGTCTCGGCGTGGGACTGCAATAAGGTTTATTGTACTACTTCAACACATTGAAATCTGAGCTTCTTGGGATATGTGCCTGAGAGCCAAAATCCTACGATATAAAATGTAAACAAACCCGTATGTGAAGCGCGTGAATTTAAACCTTGTGTATGGCAGCGGGAAGATTCCTTTTGGTGAATCTTGGGTAAAATGAAGCGAGTCGGGGGATGAAGCACTCAGGATATCTTGCTCTAGGCCTTCTGCGGTTTATTTACTGCCTTTATCCTCTTAGACACGATCATCAAAATGTAAATCGGGACTGCGTGAAATGCTGCCTTCTGCCTGCACTCTCTGTGGTCGCCTTGTTGTGGATTTCTCCCCTACAAACGCTGTTTGTCGCTGAGTAGCCGATCCCGCGAATACAACATGTATACAGAGAGCACATTGTGAGTTTCCTTTCTCCATTCCATCCTGAGTGTGAACCAAACAACCCGTACCCCCACAGCCTCACTCCGTTTGTTGACGCGTCTGGCAGCGGGGGAGCGCGAGAACTTGTCAAACTCCCCACACATTTGACAACATCGCCGTCATTTTCAGGAAACTTAGATGAGTCAGGGTATTGTGACACTGTCCTATCACACTAAGTCTGTCTTTATAGTTCTAAATGATGAATAAATTTGCTACCGGTATATATGATAATGAACTCACTACTTTGACTCTACATTGTAAAAAGGTGAAAGAAAATGTAAAATTATTCACCATTGGGCATTGAATTAATTTATATATGAGAAATAAGATTCATAAGTCCAGGTGTCATCATAAAGAATAATTATCTACTTCCTGTAAACTCCTAATAGCCGTCGGGTACCAGGAAGGGGCTCACCCGCTCCACTGTGCCCGAAATAAACCTTACCCTCCCTCACCTGCCCCTACCCTCCCTCACCTGCCCCTACCCTCCCTCACCTGCCCCTACCCTCCCTCACCTGCCCCTACCCTCCCTACCCTCCCTCCCACCTGCCCCATCACCTGCCCCTACCCTCCCTCACCTGCCCCTACCCTCCCATCCTGCTCCCTCCCTCCCTCATCCCCTCCACCCCACCCTCCCCACCTGCCCCCACCCCTCCCCACCCACATCCCTGCTCCTCCCCACCCCCCCTCCCTCCCCCTCCTCCCTACCCTCCCCCACCCACATCCCTGCTCCTCCCACCCTCCCTCCCACCTCCCTCACCTGCCCCTACCCTCCCCACCCACATCCCTGCTCCTCCCACCCCCCTCCCTCCTACCCTCCCTCACCCCTACTCCTCCCCACCCACATCCCAGCCCTCCTCCTCCTACCCTCCCTCACCTGCCCCCCTCCCCACCCACATCCCTGCTCCTCCCACCTCCCACCCTCCCTTACCCTCCCCACCCACATCCCTGCTCCTCCCACCCCCCCCTCCCACTCCTCCCCCACCTGCCCCTACCCTCCCACCCACATCCCTGCTCCTCCTTACCCCCTCCCTCCTACCCTCTCACCTGCCCTGACCTCCCCACCCACATCCCAGCTCCTCCTTGCCCCCTCCCTCCTACCCACCCTCACTGCCCCCTGCTTTCAAACACTGCTACCACGTTATCAACACACTCGGCTTGTTCTTGCTTGTTAATCACACCCCTATAGTAATGTATACAAGAGATCAGGCGGCGGTAATTGATGTAATTCTTTCCTTCGTTAATCTATAAACACGTACTGTACAGTGAGTCACTTTATGTAGTATACGATAACTAATGATGAGGAAGACGATACGCCTCTCTATAAAAGATGGCAGTTTAGTAGCCCCCCCCCTCTCTCTCTCTCTCTCTCTCTCTCTCTCTCTCTCTCCCTCCTTCTTACACAGATAACATAAACCATCACTAAACCATCACTAAACCACCGCTAAACCACCGCTAAACCATGTCTGAACCTAGCAGCACCGGACTACTGAACATCACCACACAGGGAGAGTCTTACCTTGTGCTATAGGCTTGATGAGTAGAGTCACGTACTGTAGTTTCTTCTTCATATTTTCTTTAATTCACAAGACACTCGAGGCTCTGATCAGTAACTCACTATGTCCTCCTCACACACCTGCAAAAGAATGGTCTTGATTAGCGTCCATCTGCATTACTGTGTGGCGTGAGGGAAACACCTTTGTTTATGTCGAAAAGTTGATGTTACACAGATAATTCATAAGACTTATCTGACGAACCTTCGCCTACGTTCAATATAACCTATAATGTCACTAAGAACTACGCCAGGCTAATGATCGCTCACGCCGTCTATAGTGTAATGGTTGGTGTGTAGAATGTGGAGTGTGTGTGGAATAAGGCAGGTGGAGGCACTGTATCCAACCACACGGGGCTATAATGGATAGTGTGGAGTGTGTGGTATAAGCTCAGAGGTGTGGCATTACAGAACTACCACACTGTGAGGGTTGGTCACCTTCAAGAGCCTTACACAGTCCCCCACCGCAAGACTTACAAAGGTACAAATAATCTTAAACATTCCAGATAAGTTAAGGTGTTGGAATGTACCTGAGTTTACTTAGGAAGATGGCATTAAAGTTACGCTGAGACCCTACCTTCTTTAGAATACATTGGTTTACTCTCTCTCTCACACACTTTTTGATGTCCTGGTGTGACGTCATTAGGTACTCCTGCAACACTTGACTCTCCTTGTGTTGCATCAAATTGCAACTTATCCCCACAACTACCCAGCGACGCCTACAATATTACTTGCTACTTCCTTCACCTCCGTCGGTCTGTCTGTCTGTTTTACCACCACCACCACCACCAACCTTACTAAAGCGACATATAACTCACCAACACACACACACACACACACACACACACACACACACACACACACACACACACACACCCACACACACACACACACCAGCCCGAGGCATCACTGTTCACTGTTGTAATATTACCCAAGGCTGACACTCCAACCTGTGCCCTTGATTACGTTTTCTTTCCTCTCTAAGCAACAGGAAATTACGAGGAATAACAAAAGGTAGATTTAGTTTAACCTTTGTGATTTGTTGGTGAGTGAGTGAGTGAGTGAGTGAGTGAGTGAGTGAGTGAGTGAGTTAGCGGGACTAGCCATAACTCCATAAAGACATATAAAAATGATAAGACACAACACAAATCCACCCATTACAAGACATGTGTTTATACGTCACACAACCCAATGAATCCGGATTTCAAAACAACAACAAAGAAGCGAACGCCACGGAGGTAAATAACTCAGATCCTTCTCCTTGTAAAAACCCTGAGCCATGTCTTCCCTTTCAGGTAGAGACTATGATCCTCCTCCTCTTCTTCTCCTTCTTCCTCCTCCTCAGCTACGTAAACCTCTTATATGGGCGTAAAAATAACACTGTGTCGTTGTAAGCCAGCCGGTCCCTAGGCCCCTGGGATACTGCCCCCTCCCACCCCATGTTGGTCATATTTACACCAACATACACAAACTCGTCTTTTTCCTTTCGTTATAATTCATCTATTTTCATCATTTTCCCATTATTGGATATTATTTTAATCCTCAATTTCCCCGTTTATCGTTAACAAATACTATTTTTTAAAAGATTTTGTTGTCTGTTAATGATGGGAAATATTGACACAGTTCGTTGACTTCATTACTACTTTTTTTTTCTACCTATTGACGTCATCCAGGTCTTGTGTTTTTATTGGGTAATATATATATATATATATATTTTTTAATGATTTTCACCTCAGCAAACACGGAGAAAATAATATGTTGTTTTATTTGTTTTAGTCTTTGCATTGAGTGGTTACTGAGCGTCTCATATCTACACACTGCTGAGTTCGATTCCAACCGCCTGAGTGCGATTCTAACCTCCTGAGTACGAGTCTAACCCCCTGAGTACGAGTCCAACCTACTCTGTACGATTCCAACCCCCTAAGTACGATTCCAACCCCCGGAGTACGATTTCAACCTCATAAGTGCAATAAATTAGTCCTGTGAAAAAGGAGAGAGAGAGAGAGAGAGAGAGAGAGACAGAGAGAGAGAGAGAGAGACAGAGAGAGAGAGACAGAGAGAGAGAGAGAGAGAGAGAGAGAGAGAGGCCAATTAAGGGGGACCTCCCTTAATAATTACAAATATACCATTAGACTGACACTCTCATTCAGTAAAATGGCAGGCGTCATCAGGTCAATTTGGGTGAATATTCTTAATATATTTCGTATGTAAGTATTGACGCTGGTAGGCTGGTAGGCTGGTAGGCTGACTGTAATGTTAATGGAAATTATATAAAAAAGTAGATTAATTTTGCCTTATGTACTGAAAATCATTAAATTAATAATATAAGTTTAATCTCTTCGTCACACACACCTATGATACGGCCTTTTAAGTCATCATACTCAAGAGGTTAAGTCATCATACTCAAGAGGTTAAGTCCTCATACTCAAGAGGTTAAGTCATCATACTCAAGAGGTTAAGTCCTCATACTCAAGAGGTTCAGTCATCATACTCAAGAGGTTAAGTCATCATACTCAAGAGGTTCAGTCATCATACTCAAGAGGTTAAGTCATCATACTCAAGAGGTTAAGTCATCATACTCAAGAGGTTAAGTCATCATACTCAAGAGGTTAAGTCATCATACTCAAGAGGTTAAGTTAAGTCATCATACTCAAGGTTAAGTCATCATGCTCAGAGGTTAAGTCCTCATAATCAAGAGGTTAAGTCATCATACTCAAGAGGTTAAGTCATCATACTCAAGAGGTTAAGTCCTCATACTCAAGAGGTTAAGTCCTCGTACTCAAGAGGTTAAGTCATCATACTCAAGAGGTTAAGTCATCATACTCAAGAGGTTAAGTCCTCATACTCAAGAGGTTAAGTCATCATAC
>NW_024737478.1:370000-427500 GCF_018991925.1 Homarus americanus
GAGGACGGTGGCTTAAACCTTTGAGAACGATGGTTTAAACCTTTGAGGACGGTGGCTTAAGCCTTTGAAGACGGTAGTTTTAACCCTTTGAGGACGGTGGCTTAAACCTTTGAAGACGGTGGTTTTAACCCTTTGAGGACGGGGGTTTAAACTATAGCTGTTTTAAAAAGTTATGACCACGTGAATGACTTTCATGTACAAAATTGATCGAGAGATAACATTTATTGACGTAAAAAGCGAATAAAAAAATCTATTAAATATAACAATATGAAAAAAGGAAAGATACTAAAATTTAAAGGGATCTGGGACTTACTAACACACACACACACACACACACACACACACACACACGGGTAAACTACAATACTCTTCCTCTTTCTTCCTCCTTCCCAAACACCTCAGCCCCTCACTCCAATCGATACTACTTCCATGTTTATTTATTCCTCATTATCACTCATTCTCTTATCTCCCTATACATCATCGTGTGTTTCCTCCAATTATACGAGTCCTTAGTCAGTGTGTGTTTACTCGATCTGATTTTAGCCTCAGGGTAGTGGGTGGGGGTGGGGGGTGGTGGGGGTGGGGGTGGTTGGTAGACAGTGTGATGTTAAAGGAAGGAAATTTAGCACTAAGAGAAGGTTGTTTGTCTGGGTTAGGTTAGGTTAGGTTAGGTTCACGTCTATGAGGACTGGAACCCATTAGAACTGTGGCTATAATCTAATTCTTAAGTTACATTAGATTGGGGTCTATTCGGACAGGGCCTAATGGGGCTGAACTAGACCCATTAGAACTGGGGCCACTCATACAGTCCCTAGCCTAAGAATTTCGACGAATCAGGAAAAGTCATTAAAGATTACAAGCAACTAATTCCCCTTAAGAGCAGTCAATCCATTCATTAGGTAGTTTTAAACCTTAATATCCACTAATGACACACAGCCACAGGTGTTACCAGGTGTTAATTACCTATCATTATTGACTCAACGATAATGATCATTACCTTAAGAGTAAAAATTATATTAACACACAATATGGTGATGATTATAGCGATGATAATGATGATGATAATAATAACTTCAGTACAATGTGTAATGATAAATAAGGTGTTGGTAATAATAATAATAATAATAATAATAATAATAATAATAATAATAATAATAATAATAATAATAATAATAATAATAATAATAATAATAATAACAACAACAAACACACCATCACCACCAACAAAAAAAAAAAAATTTATACAACAAAAAAAATCTAAAAAAAATCTAGTACATTTATTTGTTTCCTTACATCTCTTCAGTCAGGACAGAAGCGAGTGTTCTTGTATAACGTAACGTGATCTACAGCGTCCCCTCGTTCACACTAATACAGAATGCAACTGCTAATAGTAGTGAGGGGAGGTGAGGGGAGGTGAGGGGAGGTAAGGGGAGGTGAGGGGAGGTGATGGAAGGTGAGGGGAGGTGAGGGGAGGTGAGGTAGGTGAGGGGAGGAGAACTTGGCTTGCTGCACCCCACTTTTATCCTAACCTAACCTGACCTAACCTAACCTAACCAAAGCACTTCTCGTGTGACTGTTTAGGCGTCAAAAGACATCTTGTTTAATAAATAATAATGAATTTACCTTAACACCAGGTAAATTAAGAGAACTAATTTAACATAAGTACCTTGTTAATTGACGTGATTAAGGCGATAAATACCTGAGTAATTAACATTATAAACTAACATATCTTCATAGTTAAATATCATACTTAACGCCATATAATTAAGTGATTCATTTGCACGATAAACTAGCATTTACCCCTAGTTAGATATCATGCTTAACGTGATATAACTAACTGCTTAATTGACATGATTAACTTAACTACCTTAGTAATTAATATGGTTAATTAATATATATGCAAGTGGGTAATTAATGAGGGGTTATGCTATAAGATTAATTGGTGAATTAGTTGGTTGAAATTGATGTTGTCTTTAAGTGAGTTAGATAATTATATAACTGACTGACTGACTGACTGACTGAGTGGAGAACAGCAGGAGGAGAGCAGAGGAGTAGTAGTAGTAGGAGGAGGAGGAGGAAGAGGAGGAGGAGGAGAAGGAGGAGGGGAAGATGATAGAAGAAGGGGAGAGGAAGAGGCTGAAAGGAGAGGAAGAAAGAAGGAAATTGAATTGTTAAAATGAATAGAAAGGGAAGAGAGAGAGAGAGAGAGAGAAGGGGGGAGAGGGGTGCAGAGGTAGTAGAAGACAAATTGCCTAAGTCTTATCCTCTCCTCCACACCTCCCCTAGCTCCCTTGAACACACAACTGCCCCATCCCCCATAAAGTGACATGAACTCTGGGTAAAAGTTAGGTTAAGTACACTATAAAAACCACATAATCTATATATACATACCATCAACTCTTTCTCACTTGAAATAGTTAACTTTTCATCTAATTTACCCAACCATAATAAAAAATGACTTTCCTAAAAAAATTAACTCGACAGAATCAATGGAATGTAATCTATAGAAGAGTAATTAATATATCATACTTTTGGATGATCTTCAGTACCTGTATGATGAGGCTGATTAAGGTGTTTATTTACCTGTGCTGAGGGAGCTACAGGTGAGAGGCGACGGAACAATACCGATATGACTGAGGCTCGTGAATGTGTTTAGAGTTTAATGTTTATTAAGTGTAATGTGTAACTTGTACGAGGGGGGGGGGGTAGTGTGGGTGTATAGTGAATAATTTAGTGTATGTTTATATGAGTTTAGTATCGCCGATGTATTTAATAGAGTTTGTTTATATTTTCGCACCAGAGAGGAAAATAAACGAACAATTAATAAGCTGCTAATGCCGAGTAACTAAGCGAATAAAGTGGAATGTTTCACTTAGGTCATTGGGATAAAGTATTAGGTTAGGTTAGGTTAGGTTAGGTTAGAGACTCGTTTAAACTTATGTATTACGGACATTTCTTCAGCTGTAATTTGCTAGTAACTAATGTGTAATCCATTGATCAATATGTCGCCCCGTGAGAGCACCTTTGTTGTCTACTTGTGAATATTTAATGTATTCCTTGTAATGTTCTTATATTCCTTCGCTTTGTATCGTTCAATGGTCATATTTTAACGTGTAATTATATATGTAATGGTAAATAATATAACCAAGGCTGCGGTAAACATCACGAGTGTGTTCTATAATCGTTCGTTCACAGGTGTGTTTCAACTGCCTTAACTTTACCTTTAATCTGTACAATATTAACACCTGTTGTGCTAATTAGTGATCTGTTTAAAAAAAAATCTTCACAAATTACTTAACGATAAATCACAATCACTATTTAATATCTTGACCAACACTAAACAGGTGAAAAACACTAAATTAACATACCTGTGTACCTGTGTTGAGTGCGAGGTGTTGCGTCATGTTCCTCGCCGCTCCTCCATTGGTACCTTCCCTCCTCCTTGATACTCTCCATCTTCCTTATCACCTGTAAGTAAATAACACACATTAATTCCTTTATTCATATCGTAACACAAGACACGACAGCAACACCTCCAGGGCTGTACAGTATAGGTAAACATGTGTAGTGAATCACCTCTTACCTTCACGTTAGTCGAGGTGTGGTGGTCATGTCCGTCAGCACTCAGGGAAGGCATCACTACTCCACCAGACACGTGACAGTACTGATCTCCTATTGGTTGATCCTCCGAGTTTTCAGGAGAACACCGACGCGTGCCAACTACACTTACCGCCCGCAAACGACCACTTCGGTAGTTACGCCTCCTTCACATGTAAACAAATACAATCTTATTAATTTTTTATATTAAGTTTGAATTTTCGTAAGTTTTTATTATCTTATTATTTTATTTCAACATAATATAAATATCTTTTTTTTAATCCGGTTTAAATTAATGAGGTTTTATACGTTAAGTCTTACTCTACACACACACACACACACACACACACACACACACACACACACACACACACACACACACACACACATACACACACACACACACACACACACACACTATATTAATTATTATACCCTGAATATATGCCCATTATATATCACTTTACCTGCCCCCCGTTGAACACCTGTTGTGATAAGGATGTAACTTGCTCCAGAATTTTGTGAATTAAATTGTTTCGTCTTGTGAAAAGGTCATCAGTGTTTGAGGCGTTTAAAGAGCGAAGAAGACTATTTAATTTTCTTTTTAGAGGTGTGTGTGTGTGTGTGTGTGTGTGTGTGTGTGTGTGTGTGTGTGTGTGTATTATTCTAGCACACACACACACACACACACACACACACACACACACACAATTGCTCAGAAGAAGTTTGACCAAAAGAAATACGAGTGAGTGGTCGAGGTTTTAAGTGTCTTAAGGGTAAACTCATCGCTCAAGTGCCTCAGCCACCTGGACCAGCGGTGACAGGCAGAGGCCCTCACCAAATATATTACCTTTAAAAACTCCATAAAACTGTTCCCGTTATATTATTGATGTTATGTTTTATGAGTGAACTGTGTCGGAAAAATATTGTATAGGAATAAAATTAATAATATAATTCCTCATTATTTCTGATATATGAATACAAATTGCAATAGAAACATCAATATACATACTAACTTATACAAAAACATAATATTTATTATACGTATGACATTTCAAGTTCCATTAAAAATTCTGATCAAGGAATTAAATTTTGTTTTATCAGGAGGCAATTATCACGACGGCCGTCCAGTCCTCATTATTTTTTAATTATTTTTTATTTTTAATAGAAGAAAAATTGTATAAACATTGAAAATTTATGGAGTTTGTTCTTGTATCTATGTGAGTATTGGTTGGGTGTAGTTAGCGGGTGTAGTTAGTGGGTGTAGTTAGTGGGTGTAGTTAGTGGGTGTAGTTAGTGGGTGTAGTTAGTGGGTGTAGTTAGCGGGTGTAGTTAGTGGGTGTAGTTAGTGGGTGTAGTTAAGTGGGTGAAATAGTGGTGTGTAGTTGGGTGGGGTGAAGAAGGGTGAAGTTAGTGGGGTGTGAAAGAAGTGTGGGTGAAGCAGGGTGCAGTTAGTGGGCAGTTGGCGGTGTAGTTAGTGGGGTGTAGTGAGGGGTGTAGTTAGTGGGGGTGAAGAGGGTGAAGAAGGGTGAAAGCAGTGGGTGTGAAGCAGGTGTAGCAGGGTGTAGTTAGTGGGCAGAAGAAGGGTGTAGTTAGGTGGGGTGTAGTTAGGCAGAAGGTGGTGTGAAAGAAAAGGGGAAGTTAGTGGGGTGAAGAGGGGTGTAGTTAGTGGGTGAAGCTATATCATGTTAAGAATAAATTAAACGTGATGGTCTTATGTATATCTGGGGAGGACATTAGGGCATGATGAGAGCTGTGGGGTTGATGGTGTTATGCCGAGGTGATGGATGGGATGGAGGTGTGGGGGGTGGGGTGGGGTGGGGGTGGGGGGATGGGTGTGGAGGTGAGGTGTGGGGGGTGGAGGGGGTGAGGGGGTGGGGTGTGTGGGGGTGGGGGTGTGGGGGTGGGGGGGGGTGGAGGTGGGGTGAGGTGGGGGGTGAGGTGGGGGTGGGGGTGAGGTGGGGGTGGGGGTGTGTGTGGGGGGTGGGGGGTGTGTGGGGGGTGGGTGTGTGGGCTGGTGGGCTGTGGCTGGGTTTAGGGGTTGTTTTAGGGTGTGTGTGTGTGCAGAGGACACATCTCTGAATAAAGCTACACACACAAAACTAGAATAAAAACATTAACAAAACATCTTTGCCACAAACACACACACACACACACACACACACACACACACACACACACAATTAAATAAAAAGAAGAAATGCAAAAAATACGAAACCAACTGAAAACGAAGAGATGTGTGTGTGTGTGTGTGTGTGTGTGTGTGTGAGCTACATACACCGCTTAAAAAACTAAAAAACCTAAAAATAATTAAATATTTGCGATTATATACCAAAAAAAGGTAACATTCTTTCACACTCTTTAAAAAAAATTAATTAGCAACCTGACAATAAACACAAATTTTTCCCAACGTTTGTAATAAAATATAATTAAAATAGAGAGAAATAATCTGTGTGTTGGTGTTCAAAGGAAATTTCTCGAAAAGTAAAGGACGATTTTTTTAAGTCTTGGTTTTATATTGTTATTAAAATCAGGGTATTTTTTTTTCTATTAAATTGAACGAAGATATTTGGTGTTAAAACGATGATTTATGGGTTAGGTTAGTTTTAGGTGATGAAGGAACAACAACAACAACAACAACAACAACAATAACAACAACAACAACAACAACAATAACAACAACAACAACAACAACAATAACACTAATAACATCAACAATCCTACTGCTACTAATAACAATAACAACAATAACAACAATAACAACAATAACAACAACAACAACAACAACAACAACAATAACACTAATAACATCAACAATCCTACTGCTACTAATAACAATAACAACAATAACAACAATAACAACAATAACAACAACAACAACAACAATAACAACAACAACAACAACAACAATAACACTAATAACATCAACAATCCTACTGCTACTAATAACAATAGCAACAATGAAAGTGATAGTAACAACAACAAACAAACAACAACAACATCAACAATAACAATAACAATATTTCATCGCCAAATCTAAGCTCTGAGGAAGACAAAGCTATAATTATTCCCAAAAGCTAAACAGAAGACAAGCTAACACAGTCACTATAAGGCGGACACATAATAGGAGACATCATCAAGAACATTTAGGCTGCATCTTGGAATACTCTCAGGAATTCTCACATTATTCCAAGATTCCAGTCGTAGCAGGAGAGAGAGAGAGAGAGAGAGAGAGAGAGAGAGAGAGAGAGAGAGAGAGAGAGAATGTTACTCACTTTTGCTTGTCATTTGCTTTAGGCAGTCATCAAGAAAGCTTAGGTTCATGAAGTCGAGGCGGGTGATAGTGGTGGTAATGTGTGTGTGTGGGTGTATGTAGGTGTACAAGAGGGTGTGTGGGTGTATATAAGGTGTTTAAATGTGTATGTGGGTGTATGTAGGTGTACAAGTGTTACACACACACACACACACACACATACAGACATACAGACATACACACACACACGCACATACAGACATACACACTACCTGGGTTGGTAGGAGGAACTGGAATGCTCTGACCTGTTCTGAATTCCTACCATTCCTTGAGGGAGGGAAAGAGACAAAGAGAGAGACAGAGAGAGAGAGACAGACAGACAGAGAGACGGAGAGAGAGAGAGAGACAGACAGACAGAGATAATGGTAATTTAAGAAAGAACAAAGCGTTAACCTTCTCTTGACGGTGGTGTAACGAGAGTGTATATTCAACAAGACAAGAAATTATACTTTTTTTAGGGAAATTACTCTGAATAAATTATTTTCCGGACCTGAACACGAATTTGAATACATTAACCGTAGTTTCCCTGAGGTAAGTTGGGATATATTAGATTAAGGAGGAAAAATTTACTATAACATATCAACAAAAAACGAGATTTTTAAAGTTGAACTCAGGAGAAACTTTAAAAACACAGGATAAGAAAACATGTCATTAGTAACTTGTAATCTTCCCCGGACAGTACGTGACCCCGTGTAGGCCTATATCTCTGGTGACCCCGTGTAGGCCTATATCTCTGGTGACCTCGCGTAGGCCTATATCTCTGGTGACCCCGTGTAGGCCTATATCTCTGGTGACCTCGCGTAGGCCTATATCTCTGGTGCCCTCGCGTAGGCGTATATATCTGGTGACCCCGTGTAGGACTATGTCTCTGGTGACCCGTTTAGGCCTATGTATCTATTGACCCTGTGACCCCGTGTATATTCATAGCTTAGGTAACCCGACCATATCCATAGATCATTATCTCCGGGTCGTGGCGGTGATCACTACACGCTACTGTTACGATACAAAGTGAGTTTTTAACCCTGCCCCCCATAACAAATTCTTCAACCCGTTTAATAAGTAATTAAAGCTGATGACGGAATTGTAAACAAAATCTATACAACCAAAGAAATCAGAAAACTCCAGTAATAATAAACGAACAATAACACTCGATACTTGTGGTTTAGGAGACAGGAGACCAGATGTTGACCACACAGTCTATACTCAGTAACTGACTCTGGAGGACACCAAGTTATCCACCTCCCGACCAGGATTAATCACAGGGCTCCACATACTATGGTACTAAGACCGGCCAGTTATACCCCAGGCTTACTGATGTCCAGCGCCATCTTTTGACCATAATCTTCCCTACACAAACTAAGAAGTAGTTTATCATAACACTACAAACACGCCAGGTGAACAAGGTGACACAGGTAAGGCTGGGTGTGTGGGTTTACAGGTGAGGAGAGCCAGACTGTAACCCTCGTGAACCAGGTGTAGTCAGCAAGGGAGTTACCACATTAACACTCCTCGGTGCTATAATGGAGGTGGGTCACAGAAGGGGTCCTTGGTGCTACGACTACACTGTATGATAGTTTATGTCGTGTTTATATTATGAAGTTGTGTGTCTGTCGGTGCTTTGGTCAAGAGACTCTGAGGTATTTCACGGGTTTTGAATGTTGTAAATTTACGACTATCCGCTGTCACTATCCATTATCTCTGTCATCTACACACTGTACACTATCCACTGTACACTATCCACTGTCAACTTTAGCTACACACTGTACACTATCCACTGCCACTATCCACTATCACCTTTGGCTACACACTGTACACTATCCACTATGACCTGTCCAGTGACTATCCCGGCGTCCACTACCCAGACGCCGTTGGGGTCATTTCCTGTGTCAGCGGGACGAAAGTGTTACATCATCTAGTAAAGTAATGAACATGTTGTGGTTTATCTCGGTAAGGGTGTGTGTTGACGGGCCCTCAGTCCTATTAGGCCCTGACCTATCCGTTAAGGAAGGGGTCCAATAGGGGGGTTGGGGGCTGGGGGATGCGGGTTGAGGGCTGCGGGCTGAGGGCTGGGAGCTGAGGGTTGTGGTAAGGGTTGAGCAGCATCAAAAGTGACAGCAAGAGTGACAAAAGTTGGGGTAAAGGTTGTACTTATGTCCCAGGGGGAAGAGAGAGAGAGAGAGAGAGAGAGAGAGAGAGCAGATCGGTCAACTAGAGAGACAGATAAAGATGGATATATAGATACACACACACACACACACACACACACACACAAACACCCAGAAAAAGACGCTAAAACATAAACCAAAATTCACTCACAATAAAAATAAAGAAGAAGAAATTCAGTAGAAAAGATCCTTGAGGTCAGAGGAGGATTGAACCCCATCCTCACGAGGCAGGCACTCAGGTGAGAAAGATCGAGGCGTCCTCAACTCACTCTTGAAACAGGATCAAGACGTTTTGGGAGGCTGTGATGTGTGTTGGGAAGAGGGTTGGGGAGGTGAGGGTAGGAGGAGGAGGAGGAGGAGGAGGAGGAGGAGGAGGAGGAGGCTTGGTATGGTATTATATGTACAGGTGATGGGGGAGGGTGGGGAAATCTCTCTCTCTCAGTAATCAAACACTCGGCCATGTTTTCAAACTTAAAATTCTACTCGGCATTTTGTTCCTGTCGTCCATTGTGGATGTTTTAAGCGGCCCTTCAGGTTAGGTTATACAACATGGATTTAATTCAGCCTTCATTCAGGAGCTGTTCACTCCTACACTTCAAGCGGCTTCAATTGGTGCTGCTTTCAAACCTGCTTTCAGTAATGCTTTCAACCATGAATAAATATATTCATGTGAATGTTTGCATAGATGGTGGTATGTATGTATGTATGTATGTATGTATGTATGTATGTATGTATGTATGTATGTATGTTTTATTTATTATACATATATATAATAGAACTTTCATTACTCTACTTTATTATATACAGGTAAGAGGCAGAGGTCATTTGCTATAGTGTACCTGTATGTCATGTAATTCCTTACTAATTGTTAACTAGGGCAAATTATAAGGTATTTACAGAACGTTGACGTAGTTAGACGCTGATGAGCCTAGTGTAGTGATGATGCTAGTGTAGTGATGATGCTAGTGTAGTGAGGAGCCTAGTGTAGTGATGATGCTAGTGTAGTGACGATGCTACTGTAGTGATGATCCTAGTGTAGTGACGATGCTAGAGTAGTGATGATCCTAGTGTAGTGACGATGCTAGTGTAGTGATGAGCCTAGTGTAGTGATGATGCTAGTGTAGTGACGATGCTAGTGTAGTGATGATGCTAGTGTAGTGACGATGCTAGAGTAGTGATGATCCTAGTGTAGTGACGATGCTAGTGTAGTGATGATCCTAGTGTAGTGATGATGCTAGTGTAGTGACGATGCTAGTGTAGTGATGATGCTAGTGTAGTGACGATGCTAGAGTAGTGATGATCCTAGTGTAGTGACGATGCTAGTGTAGTGATGATCCTAGAGTAGTGATGATGCTAGTGCCGTAGTGTTGTAGTTTACTTACATTATTCACTTACATTAATCTATTCATTATTATCATTATTCATTTATTGTGATTCTGAAAGAAAAATTATACTATTAATTACTTTCAAATTCCATTTCCACTTCACTACACAAATTCAAAGAAAGTTTCCCGCAAATGAATTGGCTTAGTAGACCCCTGGCTTTAATTAAACCTTACCTGGGTGTGAAACATGAAGGTAATCTGGTTAACTAAACACCTACAGGTAACCGAGGGGAGAGGGGGAGGGAAGGGGGTTGAGGGGGGTGGAGGGAGGGAGGAGGGGGAGTGTTTCTCAAGCGGGTCATTTACATATAGATTTAATAACCTGCGTGGTGTCTGTGTGTGTGTTAAGTGGGTGAGATGTCTCCCTCTCTCTCTCTCTCTCTCTCTCTCTCTCTCTCTCTCTCTCTCTCTCTCTCTCTTATCGTGAATATTGAGTCGTGTGGTGTAGCAGTGTGTGTACCTGGCCCACTCCATCACTACAAAATGGAGCGGAAATTTGGAGCCCAGGTGCCCAGGTAACTCAGCGATTGGTCCCCTCCTGCCTACCTACCTGTCTTTATTTATTTTCTCTCTCTAGTTCTTTCTCTTTTTTCTTACTCTCTGTATGTATCTCTATTTCTCTTTCTCTCTCTGTCTATATCTCTTTCTTTCTCTCTGTATCTCTCTCTGTCTCTCTCTCTTTCTTCACCCTATTTTGATCTTCCTTTTCTCCCTGTCACCCTAGCATGACCTTCCTCCCTTCCTTTCATCTCCCCCCATCCCTCCCCCTTTACCTTTCCTCACAATCTTTCCCATTATCACATCTTTTTTTTCCTGTTCCAAGTCTCCTCTCCCATTTCTATTCTCTATTTATTTCTCTTCTTCTCCTTCGCTTTCCCATCTTCTACAATTCCTTCCCCTTCCTCTTCTCCACTTCTTTCTTCTTCCCTCCTAACCCCTTCTTCTTCCCCCCTCCTCTTCCTATCTTCCTCTTCCTCCTTTCCCTTCCTCATCCCCTACCTTACTCTTCCCCCTCATCTTCCCCTCCTCTCCCCTTCCCCTCCCATCACACCTCTCCTCTCCCATCTCCTCAATGTAACTCTGACCTTTCCCTCAGCGATGGGGTGCGGGCGGCGCTGCCTTCTCACGCCCTTCGGGAAGCTGTCTTACTGGGGCTTAGAGAGAGAGAGAGAGAGAGAGAGAGAGAGACTAGAAATATTCTGCCCAATGAACGAAAAAATTCAATCTTATTTCATCTACCTCTCTCTCTCTCTCTCTCTCTCTATTTCCTTTTTCATCGCCCTTTATATCACTCCCTTCCTCATTCTTTTATTCCCTCCCTTACCTTTCTCTCCCTCCCCTCCCTCTCCCTCCCTTTCGTGCTCTAGTATTACACAGACCCGAGGAAAAAAATAAAAAATAAAAACAGACGGATTCAACTGAATTTCCCGGCTAAGTAATCAAAGTCACTCAGCTGTCGGTTAAATAAAAAATACCAAATTTGACCGGGAATTAAAGAAAATAATTCGGCTTAGTCATTTTCCTTAACGAATGAATCTTTTAATTTTGTCTCAGATTATTTTTTGTTTTAGGTAAAGTGAAGCAAATTAGTGTTGATTTAAGTGATATTGGCAAGTGTTCAGGTAATTTTGGTCTCACCTGTACACACAAGCGTGGGTGATTGTGTCCCTAAGTTAAGTTAATCTATGTTAACTTACCTGGCAAATAAGACAGCATCTGAGAACTTAGTCGACCAATCAGGAAGCTTTTGCTAAGTTAGAGAACCAATAACAAGTCTCCTGATAACTCAATTGGCCATTCAGTAACGCTCTCTATGTTAGCTGACCATTAACGAAGTTCCTCTCATACATATCTCAACCAATCAGAGGCGTTTTATCACAACTGAGCTAACCAATTACATACATACATAGACATTGAGACAGTCAGACAGAGGTGAATAAACAGATACAACTTGATAAACAGAGAAACAGACAAAAGACAATAAGATCAGCCTCAAGATCACCATTAGAGGTCAGCCATAATAAGAGCCTACGTTACCAAGGGGCTGTTTCTCACTCGTCAGCCATACACGTTCTCTCTCCACCACAGGGATTCGAACCACTGTCCTGTTATATTCATTGAGAACAGGGTGGTGTGTGTGTGTGTCTGTGTGTGTGTGTGTGTGTGTGTGTGTGTGTGTGTGTGTGTGTGTGTGTGTGTGTGTGTGTGTGTGTGCCCTTTGTCGCCTTTACAATCAAGGGACGATTGTTCAAAACTGTCAAGGGTCAAGTCGTCAGGTGATCACTGTGGCAAGCTGGTCACTAGAGTAAGCTGGGCAGTAGAGTAAGCTGGTCAGTAGTCTAAGCTGGGAAGTACTACAACACAATACTTTCACTGTAATTCATAAAGAAGATTATTTCCTAAACTTATCCATACGTCCTGTGTTCATGTATATAATCGAATATACATACAGTGTATATATAGTCATATGTATGTATAATTAAATAGCGATAACATAAGTATCGTGTAGCGAGGTAGTCTACAGCAGTCTACACGCAGCAGTGAATAATGAGGACATTTTATTTTTCTTCCAAACTTTTCCTCCGTCTTGCCAAGTAGCTGTTGAACTGTCACATAACAACTTTGAGCCACTGAGGGAAACTCGGCAATTACAGGGAGTCTAATTGACGCCATTGTTTTTAAAGGGAGGGAGGTGTTGTGTGTGTGTGTGTGTGTATGTGTGTGTGTATGTGTGTGGCTGTCAGGTTAGTGTGTTCACGTGTAGTATATGTGTACATGATAATACATACACACACACATATACATCTACACACTACAAAATACTCACACCTTTCACATATCTTGGCCTATCGTCTCTCTCTCTCCTTGACACCTCTCAGACACCCTCTAACACACACACACACACACACACACACACAGGAGCCTCGTACATGGAGTCGAGACAAATATTTACTTTATCAACATCAACGAGGGTAGCTGACTGGCCGTCCTTAACACTCTGTCTTCTTCACTGTTATGTGAGAGGAGGAGGAGGAGGAGGAGGAGGAGGAGGAGGTGGACCAGGAGGTGGACACAGTGGTCTGGTAAGGGACACGGTCACTTACTGTTGACATGGGCGTAGTGGTGGAAGACAAGGAGGAGAAAAAGGAGGAGGAGGAAGAGGAGGAGGAGGAGGAGGAAGAGGAAGAGGATCAGAGAAGAAGATGAGGATTATTGAAGAAGGATGAAAAGACTGAAAACAAACATATACAGAAAATATCTATATAGACGAGAGAGTTCGACAACAACAACAACAACAACAACAGCAACACTAATAATAACAATAATAATAATAATAATAATAATAATAACAGCCACTATATGTCACCTGCACTCTATCATAGGACCCGGGCCCTTTGAACCTAAAAGCTCTGGTGATGACGGATGGATATATATAGTGATGTATTTTATAGGCAATATAACAAAAGGGAATCTCTCTCTCCGGCCCTAGGCTTACAGGGGAACGTCTCAGGTCAAGTTTCAGGTCTGACATTCTACTATTAAGACCTAAAAGTTATAACACTGACATCTGAAGACGCAATTAAACAAAAAACTAACCTAACCTAACCTATTCTAACCTAACCTAACCTATCCTAACCTAACCTAATCTAACCTAACCTAACCAGAAAATACCCAAATGGTTCATCTCTCTCTCCTTCCTCCTGCCTCCGAGTAACCCGGATGTACACACCATTAGATTGGCTACCTGAAGGCGGTATCCTGAGGCGAGGAACTGTCGTATATTTTGTGGGTTTATGTCTCCTGTATTATGTGTACAGGAGTGTGTGTGTGTGTGTGTGTGTGTGTGTGTGTGTGTGTGTGTGAGGGTTTATACTGTTATTATTATTATTGTTGTTATTGTTGTTTTTATTGCACTGATATTTTTATTATTAGTAGTACTATTATTTTTATTACTCGTTAACTACTACAACAATTCCAGCTAATAATATCATAAACACTACCAGTACTACTACCACCATCCCTATTACCACCACTACCACCAGTACCCTAATTACTACCACAACTACCACTACCAAGCCGCAGGAAGTGAAAAGTTTAGTAACTCCTAACTACTGTTACCGCCTCCTTCCCTTCCTAACTTGTTTAAGTCGTGGTGTAGTTAGTATGCCGACCCTGGTGAAGATAATGCCCTCACAGAAATGCATCTATAGTAATGCCCTCATAGTAATATCTCTCTCACGGTTTTTCTCTATTTCTCTCTCTTTCCAGTTACCGTTCTCTCTATTTTTCTGTCCCCCATCTCTCTCATTATATTTCTCAGTTCCTCTTTCTCCCCCAGTTTCCCATTTTCTCTTTTTCTTATACTTTTTGTTTCACTTTCTTACTCTCTATATATATCTCTCTCTTTCTCTGTCTCTCTCTCTTCTTCCGCTCATTGCCTAATAAGTCTCTCTTACTATGCAATGAAAGAGAGAGAGAGAGAGAGAGAGAGAGAGAGAGAGAGAGAGAGAGAGAGAGAGAGAGAGAGAGAGTCAAGCAGTACGATACTTTGGACACTTCCCGGCAATGACTCCAAGACAATTTGTTCCATTAACTCCTTATGTCAACACTATGCACCGTCTACAGCCTCACTAACACACACACACCTTTTACACGAGTGTTTTACCAGAAAGTGTGATAAAAGTGTGGCGCTGGTGAGTGGACGACTCTCGCCCACTGATGATTTAATTATTTCTCTTTAAACGTACGTCAGTCACCGCGGGTTCCTGTACAGACGACAATCCTGCCAGACGTTCTCAAAGTGTGAAAAGTATCGTATACACACACACACATACACACACACACTCACACACACACACACACACACACACACACACCCCCACACACACACACACACACACACACACACACACACACACACACACACACACACACACACACACACACACACACACCTGGTTCGTATGAGGAATGTACACGAACAACAGCAATACATTTACTAGTACTAAATCTATCACTAGCAAGTCTACGGAGTTGGCCCACCCACATTCAACCACAACAAATTATGAACTAAAATACCCTAATATAAACAAAAAATTAAATAAATAAATAAATAAAAACTCGAGAACAGGAGGACAGTAAACAGGTCTGTCTCACGTCACATCTCAGTCCAGAGTGTGGGTCCCTGGCTGGCGTGGGTCCTTATATAAGCTGGGTCACTTAAGTTACCTGTGCTTAACCAGGTGGGGGATGACGTCTCTCCCAATTACCGTCCCTACCTGGCTAAGGTTGAGGGGAGGTGACAGGGGCAGGACCTCACTAAATGCCAAGTGTAGGTTGTGGAAGGAGAGAAATATAGTGTATTCCTGTCTGCTACTACTACTACTACTATTACTACTACAACAACAATAACAGCTACTACTACTACAACAACAACAACTACTACTACTACTACTTCTACTAGTATTAAGACCATTAACCCTGAACTTCAAAACCAAAATCATCAACAAAATTTCCATTGAGTAAAGATTTTTTTTTTTGGAACACTCTGTATAGAAGAGGAAAAATAATCCTCAACACACGAATTTATCCATGACGTTTCCCAGGGACCAATTCAGTAAATAAATCCGAGTAAATCCGTTCGCTGTTTTTATACTTTTCGGATTAACGAGGGATTTTTTCGGGGGGTATATGAGAGAGAGATGGCTTCTACAAACAACATGGCCGATGTTTAAAAATGACCTCGAACAGGACCACGAACCTATATATTTTTTTGAGGGGTTTTTAACATTAAATTAAAAATCACAATAAGTTAATTAGAGAAAAGGAAATAAAAATACGACATAAAAACGACAAAGAACGAGTGAGTTTCATCCCTATGTGCTGAATTAATATTAGTGGTGGACCAGAGGAGGAAAAATAACTCAAAACTGGAGGGTGTCGTCAAGTCAGAGTCACCTGGTGAACCTCGCCCCCTCCCCACACACCTGCCAATTAGTCTTATTTTTTTTAACCTAGGATGAACAAGGTTAAGGCTACTGTACACACACCTATAAAAATTACAACAGGTGATTGGATATATTAATAATTAGCCCCTGGTCAGGATAATAAGGGGTAATTATCCATATATATAATTAGAGGTATATCATTAATCCATCCAATTTATATAATCCAACAGTAAGGTGTTTCACCTCCAATAAAAAAAATAGTATTCCCTCTAATTCATTTAACAGAACATATAGTTAACACAGCACACGTATATTGCATTGTAAATCCTCTGATGAATTGAACATTTAGATATTAACTTTAGCTTTTCTCTTTAATGTAATGGTGAAATATGAATTCTGGTCGCTGGGGGCCATGAGAGACGATTGGCTAGTTATGATATGACGTTACGTGAAAGTACATTGGATTGGTTGGCCTTTCATGACGTCAGGTAAAACAATTTTTATTGGTTTCTTAACTAAGGACTTATGACGTAAAGCCTGAAAGAGATATCTCATTGGTTGCTTATCTCGTGACGTGTCCATAAATGCAGACACATGAATAGTCTCCTAACTATTGACGTATCACATAAACATACATGTGACTGATTTCCTATCTTATGACGTATCACATAAACAAACACATGATTGGCTTCCTATCTAATGACGTATCACATAAACAGAAATATGATTGGTTCCCATCCGCTGACTTACCAAGTGTCACTAGATATAAAATTACTCTAAATTTTCATCACTTCTCCTACTCTTAATTAGCTATAAACATGCATAAGCCCGTAAAGAATCTTCATGCATAATTAATGTCTTACGTATTATAACCATGACCGAGTATACTCCAGCAAACAGCCGTGTATATAAGGTGTAAGTGTATAATTTTATATGATTTTGTATGTTAATCGAACTTTATAGTAATATTGTTTTTTTGTGTAGCTCTTTATAGATATATTTTACTTATGATTCATGATAAAGATGACGATAGCTCTCTCTCTCTCTCTCTCTCCCCCTCTCTCTCTCTCTCTCTCTCTCTCTCAGGGCCAACATTTGCCAGGTAATGTCATCGCCACAATACCTTCACTTGCCACAGATAGGCGTGGGAACTCCTCCTCTAACCACTGTATCCGTCATTCCTTCATTATTCACACTTGAGTGCCACTTAAAGCGGACCTCTTGCTCGAGCGCTGCCACCGATCGCAGCTCCTCCACGCTCGAGATTTTCTTTACTCTACAGGTGGCCCGAATCTGGGATAGATGAAGGTTAGGTTAGGTTAGGTTAGGTTATAATACAGTATTTACCGTGAATATCGATATTTGAGTGTTACTTAAAGAGAAACTATCACTTGAGGGTCGACCATCACACCGGAACTCAAGTGCTAGTATAGATTATTTTACATCGCTTTTAGTAATTTTTTTTTTACCAATTATAAGATTTTTTTTTACACTCTTCGATGTAAAAACGTAAAAATAATATTCAAAATATGTCTGTTAGTTTTACATTACTATCCCCCACCACTATCCTCCACCACCACACCACTACCACTATCCTCCACCACTATCCTCCACCACTATCCTCCACCACTATCCCCCACCATTATCCTCCACCACTATCCTCCACCAATATCCTCCTCCACTATCCTCCTCCACTCTCTATGTCTCTCTCCACTGCGTCTATCCACTTTATCCTTGATCCACTTCTCTTCCATTCCTCCATCTCCTTCTTCTATATTTTCTTCTTCACCTTTTCGTTGTTTATCGTTTTATTCTAAGGAAACAAATTATAAGGGAAATTTTAGCTGCGTTGGGAAGCTCTATGAATGCATTCTTTGGAGTTTGATTAATACCAGTTTTTTCCCAAGATTAATTACATTCAGGTTTATTCCCAAGATTCATTTACCTTGAGGTGAGTGATTGACGGGTAATGACCCTCACCTGTCTTCACCTGTCATCAAGGAAGGAAACAGGTCAACACAGACGACGGTAATAGAGTTGTAGATGAGTGGAACAAGACACTGAATAACACAGTCAGGTCAGAGTGATGAGGGCTGGGTCTCTCTCTCTCTCTCACTGGAATATCATACATATAAACATTTATCTCCAGACTTACTTACGAACTGTTAATGGTCCCTGTTACTTAAAGCTGCCTTGTCATCTTCCTTCATTAAAGACACACACACACACACACACACACACACACACACACACACACACACACACACACACACACACACACACACACACTTAATCATGGTAGTGGATGATTGTTTATCTTAAGAAATATTGATGGTGATTGGTGGTTTGGTTAGGTTAGGTGATTGGTGGTTAAAGATGAGGTGGTGGAGGTGGGTGGTTGACGAGGCCTGGCAGACTGATGTTCTCTATATGTTTCTGACGCAAATATTTCCTTTAAAACAGAGTCTTATATATGGTAAAACCTCCTTATAACGGACTTCTCTCACTATATAATCCGTTATTGGGGGGGGATGGGGTATAACATCTAACGGACCCTCGATATAGCGGACTTTCATCAAACCTAACATAATCTAAAATAACGTAACCTAACCAAACATAACCTAAAGCTTACGTAATCTAACCTACATTTAATACCATGAAAAATATACAAACAAAGTTGAATGTACCAAAGTGACACCATTTCAAACTTTATTTCTTTTAACAGAGTCAGTGAAAGAATTGGTTGAGTCTCAGTTAATTAGGAAAAGATGGTTTTAATTATCAAAGGCGCTTATTTAAATCAGGCTCAATTTCCAGACATCATTAGAGCCTTAGTTGAGCCTCGACATGCTTAAGTGGGAGGCTTAGAGAGTAACTAGTGTCCAAATAAAAGTTCACAAATGTTCACCTCAGAGGGTTTAATAGTTCAGAGAGAGACGATCCCTCACTCTCCTCGTTACCTTCCCTCAACATGTAAACCAACATTGATTTTCTTCTTCCTTACACTAGCAGGCAACAGGTGGTCCCCTCTCTCTCTCTCTCTATCTCACCTCTCTCTCTCTCCTTTCCTCTCACTTCTCTCTAAATCCCATCATCATTCCCCTTCTCTATGTACCATTCATTCTCCCCTTTGTCTCTTCCTACTTCTCAATCATCAGTCTCTCTTTCCCTTCCTCCCTCCCTCTCTCTCTCTCTTTTGCAGATGTAAATAATTACATTGAGAGAGAGAGAGAGAGAGAGAGAGAGAGAGAGAGAAATTCAATCACTAAAGTTAATCCTCGATCCTGGGTCTGAAGGTCATCCTTAAACCACACCACACAGAGAAACAACTCCAGATAGATGCAACTCTCCAGCCCCAGCCCCCCACAGGTCCTCCAACCCTTCAAGCCCCCACCTAGCCCCAGCCCCTCCCCACCTCGCCCCAACCCTCCTAACCTACTCCCCAGTTCCCCTAGTTCCTCCATCCCCAACTAGCCCCGACCTCGCCCTTAACCCTTCCCAACTAGCCCCGACCTCGCCCTTAACCCCTCCCAACCAAACCCCACCCTCACCTAGCCCCCAGCCTCTCTCTCTACACCTATCCCCAACACCCTACCCAGCCCCCTCTAGTGGCAGACATTAGAAGTCAGGATTCAAGAATGACTCCCACAGAATCCCAATCATTCCAGGTAATTACACTTGACCCCAAGGAACCACCCACGACCTCCCTCACTCTGTATCTAACCTAACCTAACCTGTTGTATTGTGTATTGAGGAATTTCTTTTTAGTTTAAGGTACATTAGGGTGAGAATTTCTCCCTTAAGTGGTAGGAATATCGCTTCTAAGTGACCTCCTTAAGTGTTGACATTATGTTCTTGTGTATATGACTTACGGTACAGTTCAGTCAGTGGTTCAAATGCTGCTTACACTGTTGTTGTTATCGTGTAGTTGGCTGTGTTAGTTAGCTGTTTAAACGTCTTAACTGATTGACTGACTGTGTGACTAAGAGAATGAGTGAGTGACTGGGTGAGACTGGCTGAGAGAATGAGTAAGTGACTGGGATAAGACTGACTGGGAGAATGAGTAAGTGAGTGAGTGGGTGAGTGAATGAGTGAGTGAGTGAGTGAGTGAGTGAGTGAGTGACTGACTGACTGACTGACCTGCCACGACTGACTGACTTAGTGACTATGTGACTGGCTGGCTGAATATCTGATTAAATAACTGATATATTAACTAAATGACTGACATTTTTACTGACTGACTGACAGACATACCTACTGACTGACTGACAGACACACCTACTGACTGACTGACAGACACACCTTCTGACTGACTGACAGACATACCTACTGACTGACTGACAGACACACCTACTGACTGACTGACAGACACACCTTCTGACTGACTGACAGACACACCTACTGACTGACTGACAGACATACCTACTGACTGACTGACAGACATACCTACTGACTGACTGACAGACACACCTACTGACTGACTGACAGACATACCTACTCTCTAACCACCAACCCTGCCACTATACTTTGAGACCATCACACAAGCCTGTTTCCGATACACTAACCTGATGCGCCCTCCCGTAGCCCATAAGTCGAACTGGACCAGAACATGGTCACTAACCTCTGTCATATTACCTGACTTAAGGTCTTGAGGGTTATATTAAGGTCAGAGGTCAACACCCAAGACCTTAGAGGGGGGTGGCATCTGTTATGTGCCGTGACAATTGTGTTGAATGGTGTTGGGTGAGGGTGTGGTGAGTCTGGGGTGAAGGTGGTCTGGGGTGAAATTAAGGTCTAGAATTGAACCAATTAATGAAGTGAAGGTGGTCTGGGAGTGAGAATGAGGTGTGGGGTGAAGGGGTGAGGGTGTGGGGTGAAGGGGTGAGGGTGTGGGGTGAAGGGGTGAGGGTGTGGGGTGAAGGGGTGAGGGTCTGGGGTGAAGGGGTGAGGGTCTGGGGTGAAGGGGTGACGGGGTTTATTGGATAACGAAATACGAATTTAAAAAAAGGAAACTTCTCTTAAAGTATAGAAAACAAATATCCTTGATTTAGGAAATGGATTAAACTTTTTGAAGAAGAAAAGACAAAAGATATTCTTGTAAAAGGCAGCAGGAAGTATTCCCTCAACCAATGATAAAAACACCTTCATAAACCCCGAGAACAAGCAGAAAACACACAATGAATTAGAAAATAAAACACACCATGACAAACGGACAGAGAATATGGCCTTTTATCTCATCAGGGGAGAGAAAATAAACACGTTCTATGTATTAACCAAGCAATAATACGTTTGTGTGTTTTTTTACCTGCATGAAGCAACAAAAACAAACACCTTTTCTTGAGGAAGTTTGTTGTATTGTTAAGGAGTTGACGTAAGAACCTCTAAGATGTTTTTATCGTTATTTCTTCGTCAGGTAATTTTAGACAAGACAACGTTCAGGTTTTCTCTCCTTCACCTTCACCCCCCATCAGGAGCACCGAGGGACTTGTTGCGTATTTTGGGTGGTGTGTGTGTGTATGTGTGTGTGTGTATGTGTGTGTGTGTGTGTGTGTGCGTGTGAGTGTGTGTGAAGGTAAGGTACATGCCAGAGTTAGTGAAACGTAGGTGGTAAAGACCGTAGACTTTTTCAATAATATTCTTCGTCTATGCATAGAAGATTGGTGGTAGTGTGTGTGTGTGTCTGTGTGTGTGTGTGTCCCAGTTACCACAGGCTGTAAACTTTTTCTATCACGACACAGCTCCCGGCACAACCATTCCTCTCCTCCCTCTAAACTTCCAGCTATAACTTCTCTAACCACTCCAACTTCACTCTGGTATGTGGACCAAAGCCACACAACTTCGTTCTTTTACTTCTACTACAGGAATTTGAAATCACTCTAGTAAATAAAACACGATATGAACTTCCCTCCTTACTATAGCCAAGACACCTAAACTTCACTCTTTTCCTGAGAATGGGAGATAAACTTCACTATAAACGTGTGACTAATACTGACAAACTTCCGTCTTTAAGATACAGAACTTCCTCGGTGTCATGGTTCACACACCACAAGTTCATCCTCCTACTCTTGCTACTTTGTTTGAGACTTTCAAACTTCCTCCTTTCATCTGATACAAGAGAAGAAAAAAAACTTCACTGAGGACGAATAAATGAGAGAGAAACTTCTACTTTCTCTAAATCTTTACTTTCTCTAAAATTTTACTTTCTCTAAACTTTTACTTTCTCTAAAATTTTACTTTCTTTAAACTTTTACTTTCTCTTTTCCTTCATATAAGAATCTTTTTGAATCTTGAGAGAGAGTGAAACTTTTACTTACTCTCTCTATACAACAAAGGACGTGTTTTTTATACATTCTAGAGAGCGAGGCGGATGAAACTTTACCTTTCGTTCCCTTTCTCTACAAAATAGGAATAAACTGTAGTCTATAGAAAGGATGAAACTTTCTCCTGTACTTTCTCTTCCTCGACGACAGAGTTTTTTGTGTCTTTAGTCAATCTTGTTCAGTCACCACAAGGTCCTCCGTCAGGCGGCTCCTCTACACCAATGACCGACCTTCACTGTGCTTAAAAAGACGCCCGCTTGAGGCTCAGACAGGCAGGAGGGAAGGGAGAGAAGGAGGGAAGGAAAAAGGGAGAGAAGGAGGAAGGAGAAAAGGAGTGAAGGGGAGAGTGAAGGAGGAAAGCAGTAGGCATAGGTTGTAAGCCAGGGTAGATAGGAGAGAGGCAAGGAGGGAGGGAGAGAAGGAAAGAGAGAAGAGGATGGAAAGAGGGACGTAGTAAAGGAGGGTGGAGGGGAGAAAGGGAGGTGAAGAAGGGGAGAGAGGAAGATAAAGGAGGGGAGAGAGGGAGGTAAAGGAGGGTGGAAAGCAGTAGGAGGGCAGATAGGCAATAGATGGTTGACGAGAGGGAGGGGGGATGGAGAGAGAGAGAGGGAGGTAGGTAGGTAGGTAGGTAGGTAGGTAGGTAGGTAGGTAGGTAGGTAGGTAGGTAGGTAGGTAGGTGGGTGGTGGGTGGGTGGGTGGGTGGGTGGGTGGGGCCAATGCACGTCACATGGGGAGGGGGCTGGAGTCTTCCTCTTCTATAGCCATATGGTTTTCTACGAGTCTCTCAGTGTCTATTAAGCCATATGGCATTTTCCCCTTGACACTAATAGACATATGGCTTTATCACACTCTCCCTGACAACGATCTTTTTCTGCTGATTTGGCACACACACACACACACACACACACACACACACACACACACACACACACACAGTCCTTCAATGAAATCCTTTATTTTCTCAGAGACATCAACCTCCAGTAAAAAAATTCTCCAGATATTTAAGAGACCAAAAAGGAGGCTTACAAACATTCAGGCCAGTCAGTGTGTGTGTGTGTGTGTGTGTGTGTGTGTGTGTGTGTGTGTGTGTGTGTGTGTGTGTGTGTGTGTGTGTGTGTGTGTGTGTGTGTGTGTGTGTGTGTGTGTGTGTGTGTGTGTGTGTGTGTGTGTGTGTGTGTGTGTGTGTGTGTGTGTGTGTGTGTGTGTGTGTGTGTGTGTGTGTGTGTGTGCAGAGGTGGAGTTACATGGGATTAGTGAAACATGGGTGTGAGCCGTAGACTTTTTCAATTATATTCTTCGCCCTGTACATAGAAGATTGGTGGTAGTGTGTGTGTGTGTGTGTGTGTGTGGGTGTGTGTGTGTGTGTGTGTGTGTGTGTGTGTGTGTGTGTGTGTCTCAGTCTGGCTCACTTTAATGTCTATGACCTACATGTTTCACCTCCAAGAAATATCACACAGCCAGACAGATACACACGCTGAGACAGACAGACACACACAGAGATATACACACATCTACATAAATACACATATACACACATCTACGTACATACACAGGATAATCTCGCTAACCTCGGTGTTTGGACATTATCATTCATGGGAGGAAGAGATGGAATTATGGGAGGAGGAGATGGATGATAATAAGACCCGTGGGTGTATGGGGCCATTATTCAGGTGGAGGATGGTAATGGTGCTGCCTCCATACCTTGGTTCAGGTTATACCATTAGTTACTATAGAGGCTGTGGGGAGGCAATGGGGAGGAGGGTGAGGAAGGGAGGTGGAAGAGAGGGGAAGAGGGAGAGAAGAGGAGATAGAACGCCTCCTGATTTATCTTCTTAAAATTCAAGTTTGGAGTCCCACTTAGCCCTCGTCTTAGCTTGCAGGAGGAGGGGGAGGAGGAGGAGAGGAGGAGGAGGAGGAGGAGGAGGAGGAGGAGGAGGAGGAGGAGGAGGAGGAGGAGGAGGAGGAGGAGGAGAGGAATACTTTAAACACCAAAAGTTGTCTTGTTATTTTCTCAGTACACGAGAAGGTCTGCAGGTAAGAAGGTCATTCAACACGGTATCTCGTCTCCCAGGGGACTGGTCATTTGGGCCACAGTTTTATCAGGCCCCTGTTCTGTTAGACCCCAATTTCAATACACATAAGTTATAGTAGACTCTATTACGCCCCAGTTCTATTAGACCCCAGGCTGATAGACCCCAGTCCTAATAGACCCCAGTACCCATTCACTACATCGCTAAAGGTCCTTGGGCCCTTTATTTCATCGTTGCCTTTATATAAGAATAAATTTGTCTTCCTGACCAGACAACTTGAACACGTCTTGCCTATCTTATTAAAACATCTCACTACAAAAGTTTCTACATAACTCCTCCTTCACTACAGAGTCCCAGCGTGAAGACAGACGAGCAGGTGTTGTGTTATAAGATATTCAACTGCGAAAATATTCTTTCCACTTTTGTCCTTACTGGAGAAAAAATGATGGTCCATTTTTGGTGTCTTATGAAATGGAAATGTGTCGGGTGGTTCAGGTTTATTGGCCATTATTGTGGTCGTGGTTTAATGGGTTGTGGTTTAATGGTCGTGGTTTAATGGGTCGTGGTTTAATGGGTCGTGGTTTAATGGTCGTGGTTTAATGGGTCGTGGTTTAGTGGGCCGTGGTTTAGTGGGTCGTGGTTTAGTAGGTCGTGGTTTAGTGGTCCTGGTTTAGTGGTTCTGGTTTAGTTGTCTTGGTTTAGTACTTGTCGTATATGCTTTGGTTTAATGGTGATGGTTTAGTGGTCATGGTTAGATTAAGTTAAGTTTCTTCCGGATGCATAAATTAGAGAATCCTGGCGCAGGTTTCCGACACTGGCCAAAGAGACTCCCAGATGAGCTCCCTCTATGAACTGAACACTGAACTCCCAGAATCCTTGAGAGTGTCATCAGAAATTTTTCCTCGACTAAAAATTATTTATAAACATCAAAAGTTTCTGAGTATCTAAGATGGAAGATGTTGTTGGTAATACTTCCCTTATTCATGTAATTTAATACTTCCATCTTGTTTCCCCACGTCTTCTTCTTTATACCATCACTCTCATTCTCCTCTTTCTTCTCCCCATCCATCATCGTTTCTCCTTTTCTTTCTCTTTCTCTGGCAAAACATCATCGTATATCCTCTCTTTAATCAAAAGAACTTCTCAAACAGTTAACGTTTATACATCACAAATCCCGCCACTTTTATCAAACGCTTTTTACCATCATTACCGACTCAGTGTTCACGATTCTACAAACACATTATTTTTTTTTTTTTGGTGATCAAGTTGAAGCGAAGTTTGTTTCCGTGTTCGTGTAAACTTTGCCGAACTCACAACACTGTCACTTTTTACATCCGGATGGTTGAGTCGTGTTGACGAACGCGAGGGATTTGGCCGGATTGAGAAAAAAAAACAAAAAACAAAACACATTGGGTTCATATTGTTGTGGATTTGTGTTTGGTTACGTCTGGCTCACCGTGTGGCTGTTTGTGATTGATTGTGTTGTCGGATATGTGTATGTGTATGTTTTTGTGTGAGTATGTGCTCGCAGGTGTATAAGTATGAACATTAAACTTGGATTATATGAAACTAAAAAACACGGTGGGATGAAACGCGCTTGTCATTACCTCGCTGTCACCACAATTAAAACGACAGAAACATTGCCACCACTTGACAAATGTTACCAATAACGGGGAAACCTCACCACTTAGGTAAATCACCTGATAGATGCAAATTAAGTCAGATCTGGTGTTACTGTGGAGAGGAGGAGAGTTTGGGTGGTGTGGTAGTAGTGGTGGAGGGTGTAGGTGTGCAGAGAGAGAGAGAGAGAGAGAGAGAAGAAAGAAATCATTCAGTAAAACTCTTCAACAACCATCAAACCAAGACAATTAATTTAGACCAACAAAGTTTTCTATAAAAGGTTTGGCCACTCAAATGTATCCCTTATAGACATGGCCCATGTAGTGGTCCATGTAATGGTCGATAATGCAGTGGTCCATGATTTAGTGGGACATGATGCAATGGGCCATGATACAGTGGGCCATGATGCAGAGGGCCATGATGCAATGGGCCATGATACAGTGGGCCATGATGCAGAGGGCCATGATGCAATGGGCCATGATACAGTGGGCCATGATGCAGAGGTCCATGATGCAATGGGCCATGATACAGTGGGCCATGATGCAGAGGTCCATGATGCAATGGGCCATGATACAGTGGGCCATGATGCAGTGGGCCATGTTAAGTGAATTTTGACGTAATTAACCCATTAACATTTACCTAACGTGATAAACTATCTAGCATTGACCCGGCTTTAGAGACTTTAGCATTTACCACGTCCAATAAACACCCGCCAGCATTTATCAGGATTAGCGAAGGTTTAATGTTGTGTTCAATTAGTGAGAGTGAGCGTTGGTTCAATAAGCTTAACTACTGCGTTTTTAAGGTATGAGAGAAAGACACACACACACACACACACACAGACACACACACACACACACACACACATACACACACACACACACACACACACACACAGATATCTCAAGATAAATATTTAACAAGAACTGAAAGTCATTACCCTACTCTACATATTGCTGCTGTAAACATCACTACGACACCTACTCTCTCTCTCTCTCTCTCTCACTACCTCGCCTCCTCTCCCCTTTTATCTCACTCTCTTCCTACCCCATCTGTCCCCTCACTCTCTCTACCTATCCTTCGCCCTCTCCTTCGCCATGTTTTAGCCTCGTCTCCAAGCAATTAAGAGGAAGTAAACAGAGTCATGGGGAAACATTTGTCTAGAGTCTCCTGCTGACGGTAGGGGGCGGGAGAAGGAGGCAGTTAATGATAGTCAAACACAACCTTCAAAATGGTCTTCTGAAACATGATATATTTTGCTTCCTTGGTTAAGTGTGTGTGTGTGTGTGTGTGTTTGTGTGTGTGTGTGTGTGTGTGTGTGTGTGTGTGTGTGTGTGTGTGTGTGTGTGTGTGTTTGTGTACGTGGTTGACTTACAGGTATTTAGTCTCACAAACAAAAGTCCCAGGTTCGATATCTTACAGAAGTGGAGGTTTGGGTTCCCTACAGGTACACACAGTAGTAAATTAGTACACCATCGAGTAACCTTACCTGTAGTATACGAGGTCCTTGACGAAGTGGTGGAGTAACCCGGTAGGTGGTGGAGTAACACGGTAGATGGTGAGTGTCCAGGCATCAGCACCCCCCATGCTGCCCTCCGCCCTTTACCAGGAAGAGAATTGTATGTGTGAAAAAAGGATAAATTTAAACTACGATTTACTGAATGTTAATGAGTTAAAGATCACTGAACCTAACGTAAGGGAAGTGTGAAGAGGAGAGAGAGAGAGAGAGAGAGAGAGAGAGAGAGCACTATTTTTTGGTCCAATTCTCTCCTACAGAACCACTCAAATCATTAAAACAAGTGACTATTTACACACACACATCAATTTCAATACCAACTAGTCCCAAATATACACACACGGGAGTATATCATACCCAAACATAGACATACACAGCGTGGCATGCAGAGACAAGATCCATACACGTTCATCACATCACCGCCTTGTAGTGGTGATAGTGGTGATAGTGGTGATAGTGGTAGTAGTAGTAATGGTGGTAGTGGTAGTAGTAGTAATGGTATAGTGGTGGTGGTGATAGTAGTAGTGATAGTTGTGATGGTATTAATAGTCACAGTGGTAGTAGTAGTAATGGTGGTAGTGGTAGTAGTAGTAATGGTATAGTGGTGGTGGTGATAGTAGTAGTGATAGTTGTGATGGTATTAATAGTCACAGTGGTAGTAGTAGTAATGGTGGTAGTGTTAGTAGTAGTAATGGTATAGTGGTGGTGGTGATAGTAGTAGTGATAGTTGTGATGGTATTAATAGTCACAGTGGTAGTAGTAGTAATGGTGGTAGTGGTAGTAGTAGTAATGGTATAGTGGTGGTGGTGATAGTAGTAGTGATAGTTGTGATGGTATTAATAGTCATAGTGGTAGTAGTAGTAATGGTGGTAGTGGTAGTAGTAGTAATGGTATAGTGGTGGTGGTGATAGTAGTAGTAGTGATAGTTGTGATGGTATTAATAGTCATAGCGGTGGTAGTAGTAATGGTGGTAGTTGTGGTTTCTTCATATACTTAATCATATCTAAGAGTATAGTCAAGCTACACATTGTCAGCCATTTTTTTTCTCTCGTTTACAGAGGATGATATGGATGACTTCAGTCTTCACGTCCAGAGGTACCGACCAGAGGAACTCGACAAGCTGACCAAGACGACCAAGTTTACCAAGAAGGAGATACAGCTTATATACCGAGGCTTCAAGCAGGTGAGAGAGTGAGAGAGAGTAAGACAGACAGACAGACAGACAGACAAACAGACAGACAGACAGAAAGACAGACAGACAGACAGACAGACAAAGGATAAATAATTAATAGGCAATATAGTTGATAACAAATAACAAGTCAATATTATACTGCATTAAAAACTAAAAATAAAAATAAAATAAAATAATATAAAAAAAACGATAAAGAAAAATAATGTAAAAAAAACTGACCTAAAATAGATAAATATGATTTGATATATTCAGGGATTCACAAAAGTAAATTTCATACGAGTCTAATTAAAAAAATAAGAATTGGCCCCACAGGCTTTTAGAGAATGAAATCTTAATGTATAAAAATAACCGAGGGAAAGATTTTTTACCAGAGAAATGTTTGACTATGGTTTGTTATGGTGTAGTTGAGATCCCTACAGGGTGTTTGTGGTGAGGGAGGGAGAGAGGGAGGGAGGGAGAGAGGGATAGAGAGAGGGAAAGAGGGAGAGAGGGAGGGAGGGAGAGAGGGAGTGAAGGAGGAGAAAGTAGAATATTCTCTAGCGGTAAATCCATTGAAAATCTGGATATTCATAGAGGATTAGTGAAATCTGGAACCAGGAAAAACACCTGCATTATATCCTGTTTAAATCGGCATAAACTGAACATTGAAATCTGGAACCGGAAATAATGGCTGTAAGCCTAAATTTATCTTATAAAAATGAAAGTTTATTAGAAAGTATAGAAAACTGGAACTAGGAAGTGCAAAGTTAGTAACCTATTAAACATCAGGACTTAGCTGGAAGGGGGAAGGGAACGGGGAGGGGGAAGGGTGGAGGAAGGGGAGGAAGGGGGAAATATTGCTGCCGTGGTTGAGGTGAACGACAAAGTGTACCCCAGGGCATTGAGTTAAGCTTAGGATATGCATACATTAAGCTAGGAGTGATGTGCCCTACCAACACAACACATTTTGCCAGGTATTACACTTTCTCTCTCTGTAGGCTGAGGGTCACACACACACACACACACACACACACACACACACACACACACACACACACACACACACACACACACACACACACACACACACACACACACACACACACACACACACACACACACACACCCACACTCACACCTAATATTCCAAGATGCTTAGGAAACATGGAAAATGAGAGAGAGAGAGAGAGAGAGAGAGAGAGAGAGAGAGAGAGAGAGAGAGAGAGAGACAGTAACAGGTAGGAGCACTTCAATACATGTGTTTTCAGAGTTACCGTGGACAGCTGTGTGGCAGAAGAGTCTTGTTGGGATTGTGTGGTGGTGATTGTGAGGGGGTGGTTGTGTAGTGGTGATTATAAGGGGTGATTGTGTGGTGGTGATTGTAGGGAATAATTGTGTTGTGGTGATTGTCTGGTAGTGGTTGTCTGGTGGTGATTGTGATGGTGATTGCATTGGAGGAAAGGTAATCCCTCTCCCTTACATAGGTATATGATGCTGTAGGTGTGATATATCAATGGTTTGTTTATATAGGTTGAGAGGGAGGAAGGGTGAGTGGTGAGAGGGAGGAAGGGTGAGTGGTGAGAGGGAGGAAGGGTGGTGGAGAGGGAGAAGGGGTAGGGTGAGAGGAGGAAGGGTGTGGGAAGAGAGGGGAGGAAGGGGTGAGGTGAGAGGTGAGAGAGAGAGGGGTGAGTGGGGATGATGTTTATAGTGGAGGGGAAGGTGTTGAAAGAAAGAGATTAGAAACGAAAAGGTGTGTGTGTGTGTGTGTGTGTGTGTGTGTGTGTGTGTGACCCTGGAGACATTATGTAGGATCAGTTTCTGTTTTGCTTAATACGTCTACATTTTGTCTCTTGTTGACATCAGCCATTTATATAACTCGGGTGTGCGAGGCTGAACCCGCCCAGAGAGAGTAATGGTTGGTTGGAAAATATTGGCTGTTTCCTACGCCCCGCCCCTCGAGGATGCTGCTCAGTGTCCCTATTGGTTAATGAGATGTAAATATCCTTCTCTAGCCAATCCAAGTGGCCATGAGATGTTGGTTGTGCATGTACGATAACTTTCCTCATTTAGTGACAAATTACAAGTCTCCATAAAGCAGAGAAACAGATGCAGGATAACACAATTAAGTCAGATATCAACAGAATAGATTACCTGATATTAAACCGAGATATTACACAACTTAACGATTTTAAAACAGACATCATTTATTTACACATTATCAGTCGAGTATTACCAACCAAATTAAATAAATATGTTTACTCTAATTAAAAAAAATAACAATTATTGATATTGTTATTTACCTGTGGTTTTACCTTCAAAGTTAATTAACATCAAATACAACAGGTACAATAATACATTCGAATATCATATAGATACCATATGAGATACCTTGGAACTATCTTTTGTTTTGATCCCTCGTGTTAGTGTGCTTATATTAACCAATTCGACCTGATATAATACACAAGGGTGACTAACAATTGGTCGTCTGATGAGGTGAGGCCTAGAGAGAGAGTGAACTGTTTATATATACAGTATTACATTACAGTGACAAGGTGACGTGCTGCCTGGGTGCTGCTGCCTGACGGAAAACATATCGTACTGCTCTATGACTGTTATTTCTTTCTGTCTGTCTGTCTGTCTGTTTGTCTGTCTGTCTGTCTATCTATCTGTCTGTCTGCCTGCCTGCCTGTCTGTCTGTGTCTGTCTGTCTGTCTGTCCTACAGGTATATTGATATTAGGAATTTAATTAAAAAATCTCTCCTCTCCTTGTTAACTAATGCATCCTGACAGCCCCTCTTATTCTCTCCCAGTCACTCTCCCACTCACCACTCTCACTCTTTCACTTTCACGATCCCACTCCTTTCTCACACCTTCCTCCTACTCACCACTCTCCCTCACCTCACTCTCACTCTCTCTCACCCACCACTCTTACTCACGTACTCTGACCCACTCACCCAATCATCCCTAACCACCCACACCCACTCACCCCTCTCACTTACTTCCCACCACCTTTCAATTTCTCAAATTATAAACCAGAAGTAGGAGAGGTTAAACCAAGTAGAGTAAAACCACTTCCATTTTAACGAGCAAGTCACCTGCCCTCTCCCCCCTCTCCCCCCTCCCTCCCCCGCTTAATGTAACCTCAAGCGACCACCAATAGAAGGAGATGAATATATTTCCTTGATTTACGAATTATTTCCGACCTTTATCGTGAAATGGAAATAAATTGCTTGGAAAATGTGAAGCATGTTTTTTTTTCCCAGAATGTGATGGTGTGTAATGGTTGGATTTGTGTGAATTCCTTTAGGTTTTTTGTGTGGATTTTTAATTATTATTTTTTGATTAATGTGCTGGGACAAACAAGCTGCCACCAATGTAACGGAGGGGGGGGGGAACAAACAAGCTGCCACCAATGTAACGAAGGGGGGGAACAAACATGTCACCAATGTAACGGAGGGGGGGAACAAACAAGCTGCCACCAATGTATCGTGGAGGGGGGGGGACAAACAAGCTGTCACCAATGTAACGGAGGGGACAAAACACACCAATGTAACGAGGGGGGAACAAATGTTGCCACCAATGTAACGAGGGGGGAAATGTCGTTGCCACCAATGTAACGGAGGGGGAACAAACAAGCCGCCACCAATGTAACGGGGGGACAAATGTTGCCACCAATGTAACGGAGGGGGACAAACAAGCCGCTACCAATGTAACGGGTGGGGTACAAACAAGCTGCCATCATCAACGAGGGGGGAACAAACAAGCCACACCATCGTAACGGGGTAACAAACGTCGCCACCAATGTAACGGTGGAGGGGACAAACAATATCAATGTAACGCAGGAGGGGGGAACAAACAGCCACCAATGTAACGGAGGGGGGAACAACAAGCCGCCACCAATGCAATTTGAGGGGGGAACAAACAAGCTACCAATGTAACGGTGGGGCATCAAAACAAGCTGCCACCAATGTAACGGAGGTAAACAAGCTGCCACCAATGTAACGGAGGGGGGAATAAACAAGCTGCCACCAATGTAACGGCAGAGGGGGGGAACAATGTCGTCACCAATGTAACGGTGTGGGGTAAATAAACAAGCTGCCATCAATGTAACGGAGGGGGAACAAACAAGCTGCCACCAATGTAATGGAGGGGAAACAAACAAGCTGCCACCAATGTAACGTAGGGGGAACAAATTGCCGCCACCAATGCAACGGAGGGCAAAATGTCGCCACCAATGTAACGGTGGGGATACCACGTAACGGTGGGGGACAAATAAGCCGCCACCAATGTAACGGTGGGGGACAAACAAGCTGCCACCAATGTAACAGGTGGGGGGGGACAAACAAGCTGCCACCAATGTAACAGGTGGGGGGGGACAAACAAGCTGCCACCAATGTAACATGATAACTCCTTGCAGATTACTTACTTCTCACACCTACTGGTGGTCCGTGGCATTACTGTACAGTTACAAGAATCAACTCCTTGACTATACTCAGGTAGTCCCACGGGGATAACTTCACTTCTCACACATTACTCGGTACTTCTCATTACATCCAGTTATATGACAACTTTAGCTGATACTTCACAAACTGTTGGTAGTGCATAGGAGGTGCACTCACACACAACACGTTAATACTGATACCATCAAATACATGGGTCCACTCCCCAACATGGGGTAATTATTAACAAACACATACAACAACACGGTGGACCATATAACTCCAAGGCCTGTCCCAGGGTATAGCACTGGAGCCTCTAACAACTGACGACTGCTGTTGTGGTCGGTTACACTCCGACACGAGGCGGGTCTGGGGCCCTCGGCCCACGAGGTGAACCTGCCGTCTCAATCATGTTGAATCAACGACATCGTCGATATATTGATCCCTGCGGGGTATCTACTGGCTCCGGGGCAGTCGTTGGGTGATCCGAGAACCACAAATTGGATCTGGAGACAAATGGGAGAGCGTCACGAGAGGACGTCTCTCCTCCCGCTCATGGTATATACCCTTGAGTTGCCAGCGATCGCTACTCACGCAATGACAGAAATTACAAACAACCCAACTGTTACTCATCCAAAGATGACCCTCAGTTGACAAAGGTCTGGCGAATTACTAAAGTTGATTTACATAAACAAATTCAAGATTGAGCTGGCTAGGAGAAGTGGAATAAACTCATTGACAACTGTGTTCGAAGGCGGGACTTACTGGGAGGGGGATCATGACTGTAAATATCGAATGGGAAAAACACGTCTCTTCTAGGGATGGCTAACCCACTCATGTCTTGCGGTCGTGGAGTATAATAAGAATCATTAGTTAAAACAGTCCAGCCGTCAACGTGACCATGACAATAGGAATTTTTCTTGTTTGTCTGTGGAATGATTTAGGATTTAACGGCACGAATTTAGGTAAAACGTCAATAAGAGAGGAGTACACACACACACACACACACACACCTAATACTAAGACGCCATACAACTGTTGAGAAAAATAACCATATGATTCTTATAGTCAGGCGCACAATTGTTTACTCCCAACAAACTATATATAAAATGTTTAATGCTGATAGATTAAAACATTACCCGACATATTACTAACACAAGTCACTACACAACCCCAGTAATACTTCCTACGCCTCTCATACACCCATACACTCAGTCTGAGATGCATACAATACACTTTAGTTGTCTGAAGCTAATTAAGGATCCCCCAGGATGGACGACGGTATTGGCAGATTACGCTAAGTTAAGTTAGTCAAAGCAACATCACACCTTCATAATTTATACCTATAGTAAATATAACTCAAACTCACATATTTTACGGCTGTGTTCTGGGCGGTCCACTGGCATTATGTCACCTGTTGCCCCGTCTGTTGCTCATCACTAATTAGTCTAATATTATGGAAATAATCAGGGACGAGGCCCTTTCTTCCCCTTATTAAGAAGGGCCGCTCCACCTGGGTGATGTACCACACTGCCACTCGGCCTGTCACTGTCCTCACATGTGTCCCTAACTGTCAACAAACAAGCCTCAGGCATACCAACTGCTGATTTAGTGGTGAGGCAGGGCTACCAACCACACCTCCTCCTCTAATGCCTTATACACGGTGCTGCCTAGGAGCTGAATAAAATTATCTGGCGTCAACCAAATAAAATATTAAAAGTGGCGTCCCCGTAGTGAAGGTGTTAAGCCTGACTGATGGTGTTTAAAATGGGGTCCCCTAAATTAAGTAGTAAACATACGGCCGTTAATATGAGTTAACAGTAATAAGGTTCCATAGGCCGGCCAACTGTTTACAAGGCAGTACACAGATACGTACGTCACTTCCTGCCTCTACCTCACCTCTCCCCCACACCGTCGCTCTATGGCCCTCACTCCGATAGAGAAATTCCATAATTTACACCTAGGATGAGACTCGATATGGCCCACTGACGTTTTGTCGATACGGCGGCAGGAAAGAATAATAGTTCCCCCTCTTGAGCCACTCTTTTATGACGCATAGAAGATGGATCCCGTGGAGGGTAGACTAAAATTAATCTTATGTTTTTTTGAGCGTAATTCACCCTGTGCTTTAATGAGGGGGAGTTAAAGCGATATAAGTTGATTTACGGTGTTTGGGTTATAGGGACGGCAAGAAGGTGTTATAGGGACGGCAAGAAGGTGTTATAGGAAGGAAGGGAAGAGTTTATTGAGTGAGGATTTTTTTACTTAGGACTTGAGATAAATTAATATATACAACCAAGGTAGAGCGAAGGAGAAAAAAGAAACATAAAGAGAACAAGAGAAAGTAGGAGAGAAAGTGAGAGGATAGAAGAAAAGAGACACGATAAACAAGGAAAAAGAGGAAGGGAGAGGAGAAAATAGGGTAAAAGAGAAGAGAGGTGAGAGAAATGTAGTAAAAGATAAGAGAGAGGAGAAAGAAAAGAGAAGAGAAAGGAGAGGGAAAAAAGAAGTGAGAGGGAAGAAAGAAGGGAGAGGGAGAGAGTAGGACTAATATAGACGTCTCCACAACAGTCATTACTTGAGTGAGAGGCGAACATGAGACCTCTCTTGACCTGTCTTGCATTATTCAATTCTCTCCCTCATCCCTCTCTCTCTCCCTCACTCTGCTTCTCTCCCTCATTCTCCATCTCTCCCTCACCCACCATCACATTACACTACACCAACACAACCACACAATAACGTCATCGACAACCACCACCACCACCACCACCACCACCACCACCAACCAACCAACCAACCAACCAACCAACCAACCAACCTTTCAATCTCAACCAATCAACTTCAACCAATTCAACCACACCAATTAATTCAACCACCAACCAACCAACCACCAACCAACCAACTCAACTTCAATTCAACCAATTCCCACCCCACCAACCACCAACTTCGCCACACCACCCCACCACACCAACTAATCACACCAACCAATCAACCAACCAACCAACCAACCAACCAACCAACTAACCAACCAACTCATCTCAATCATCTCAACCAACCAACTCAACTAACTAACCAACTAACCAACCACCAACCAACTAACCAACTCACACCACCACCAATCACCCACCAACTCAACTAACCACCACCAACTAACCACCACCACCACCACCACCACCACCACCACCACCAATGTACTGTTGTTTCAATTATGTCACCACCACCACTACCACCACTACCTATATCGACTCCACCTTCAGGAACGATACATCCCTCGCCTACAGGAGCAACTTGAAGAAGACGTGTTATACCTCCCAGCATATATACCTCCGTCGACACGTCCCAGGTACCCAGAGCTACAAGTAAATAATCCAAGACAATGTTCTGAATTATGTTGTAAGGTTGTATGAAATTTGAACAAAATCCAAGTGCCGAAATGCAAGGTATTAGGTCAGGCATATTTTGGACGTCAAGCGACATTTTTGGGGGAATGTAAAAACTAACGTGTTTATGTAGTAAAGATGGTCTATACTTGTAGGGGTGCATTATTCATGAATATTTACATCGACAGACAAAAAGAGAGACAGACAGACAGACAGACAGAAAGACAGACAGACAGACAGACAGACAGACAGACAGACAGACAGACAGACGAAGATAAATGGATGGATGTAGAAAAGTAGGTTCTGAGAGAGAGAGAGAGAGAGAGAGAGAGAGAGAGAGAGAGAGAGAGAGCACTCCCTACTCCACACACACACACATATACTGTAGGTCTTGTCTCAGGCGTGGCGTCCTGGTGATCGTGTCTGGTGCAGCGTTTTGGTCTGAGTTCCTCTTAGAGTTGTGGCACCAAGTTAGTGAGGTGCCTTCCTTTACCCACCCCTCCCCTTCCCCACCCACCCCTACCCCTTCCCCACCCACCCCTCCCCCTCCCCCCCGACCCAAACTCCTCTCTACCTGGCGCGTAGGTTGGTTAATCCACTTACCTTTACCGACTTTACTTTGGAATATGTATAAATTATCCATATATATAAATTATCTATGTATATATATAAATTATCCGTCTGTAAACATCTATATATATTCCATCTATAATCAAGAATCTTATTTAACTTTACCTGTTTTTTTACCATAATCAGAAAGGTTATCGAGAACTTAATTAGAAACCTGTGTTATTGCCGATAGTCCAGGTGTAATGAACTCACAGGTGTGGTCTAATTATTAGCCAATAGTATTTTTAGAAGAGTTAAGACGTCACGTATGTTAATTAGTTTTTGTAGTTAATGATGATCTACTTTTTAAGTTTGGTTCAATAACAGCTGGGCCGCCAGGAGGAGGAGGAGGTGGGATTTAAATTTAGATTCATTATAGAATTTGTATCTATCTATCTATTTATCTATCTATCTATCTATGTATGTATCTATCTATCTATCTATCTATCTATGTATCTATCTATCTATCTATCTGTCAGTCTGTCTGTCTGTCTGTCCTCGTATATGATAGAAGAATTACATAAGAAAGTTAACAGTTATTCTTATTATCTATATTTCATTACCAACTACGGCCACCTCTTTCCACGGAAGAATAAGTCACAACGCAGCTATCAACTACGCAGGGAAGCAATACATTAATACAACTACGTTACCATTAGCAAATTGAAATTCTCCCTGGTCTTGCATCGCCGCCATCTAACGAAACGAGTCTACCGAGGCGTCATTCTTGCACCTGATAACTGAGCCTCAATACACTATATACGCGGTTACATCCCCACCTCCAGATCTTATAACGTGGGAGAGTGGGTTAGTGTTATAGAGGAGTGAGAGGAAGAAGGTCTGTTGTGGGTTGTGGGAGTTGTGATGCGATTTTGTTTCAGTAAATACGTCTCTACCTTCACTTTTTTATATAATAAGAAAATAATGCACAAAAATCCCTTCACTTCCCTTCATTATATATTGATCCATCATTAAACCCTGGGGTATAAGATTCTGGCCTTAAGTTCCATTAGTATAAAGAACATAATCCCGTCATCAGTGCTATGGAATCCTATAAGGTATTATATTATAAGGGATTTAATACCCTATAAGAGAAAGGCCTCTATATTATAGCATTGTGTACACGCGGATTTAGACCAATAAGCTGTTTGTTTTATTTAACTCTGACGTTGATGGCTAGTTAATTATAAAACTATATTAAATACAACAATATTTGATAGTTATTGAAGGTCCTCTCTCTCTCTCTCTCTTCCTCCCTGTTTACCTCCTATCCTAGTCATCTTTTCCTCATCTCTCTTCTTCCCTCTTTATACGCGTTCTTCTTCCCTTCCCGTCTCTTTCTCACCCTCACCCCTTTCCTCCTTACCTCTCCTCCTTGCCCCCACTCCCTCCCCTCTCACCTCTCCCCCCACTCCCTCCCTCTCACCTTATGAAGAAAGACGGGAGCATTCATAGTATATAAATATTTAGCTACCATGACCTTATTCCTCCCTCCCTCCTCCCTCCCTTCCTCTCTCTCCTTCTACCAGCATCCTCCTCCCTTTCTTCCTCTCTCTCTCTCCTCTCATCTGCATCCCTCCCTCCCTCTCTCCTCTCTACCTGCATCCCTCCCTCCCTTCCTCTCTCTCTCTCCCTTCTCAACCAGTTCTCCTCCTCTTACTACTCTCCCTCTCTTCCCTTTCCACCAACTGCTCTTATCCCTCTCCCTTTACTCGTTCTCTTTCTTATTTCATCTCCCCACTCCATTCCTCTCCCTTCACCCCTCTCCCTATTCTTTCCTCACCCACCCTCTACGTCCTTCTACACTCTAGGAAAAATAAACAGTTGCCGCTCTCTCTCAACTTCCTCCCCGGCGTCCCCTCAGTTCAATATCTCGAACAGTAAAGTCAATTTCCACTGTGCCATTCAATCACCACTTCAGTTCGTCCCTCTTCAATCCGCTTCACAACTCTCGTCTTGTGTTTCAATCTGCCGCTTCCTCCTTCTCATCGCCCTGGGTCAGTTTGGCTGAATATTTGGGTTTTCAGGTTTTAACTTTGCCAATTTTGTGAATATTCCGTATTACAGTCACTCTCGCGTGCACATGAGACAGACAGACACACACTCAACTACTCTCTCTCTCTCTCTCTCTCTCTCTCTCTCTCTCTCTCATCCTCTCTGGTGGGTGGAGGAATGGATGTGAACAAAGTGAGTCTTACCTTTAACTCAGGTACACGCGTTCGATACCCATTTAGGTGCACAGGTATATGACCTTTGATGTGATACATTATTTTACACAGCGGCCTGACCACGTGAGTAGAGCGGTCAGTGCCATCGGTATGTATGTATGGTGTATGTATGCATGTATGTATGTATGTATGTATGTATGTATGTATGTATGTATGTATGTATGTATGTATGTATGTATGTATGTATGTATGTATGTATGTATGTATGTATGTAACTCGTGGACGGTAATAGCTACTCAATTTTTAGGGTTTGGGGGTCAGAGGTCAGAGGTAAGAGGTCAGAGGTCAAGGTCAGTGGTAAAAGGTCAAAGATCAGAAGTCTAAGGTAAGGGTCAGACGTCACAGCACTGAACAATTTCATCGTGTAGAGAGAATTGGTATCGTGCTCGAGTGCAATCTTGTCAACATAATTATTTTTTTTTGAATAATTAATAATGAATTTTAACTACAGTATTTAATTATCTTCCACTTCCTCTACCATCGTTATCACCTCTCCTCTTGTGCCCTCCTTTGTACCTGTTTCATACCTGTGTTGGTCTCATATCTTTATTTCCTTCTTCTGTGTTCCTCCCTTCCCTCGCCTATCTACCCTCTCTTCTCGTTTATCCATTTTACACTGTTTATCACCACATCTCTCAATTCTTGTTTCTTTCTTCTTGTCATCTTCTCCCATTTATCAAACCTCCCCTCAGTCTCTCTCTCTCTCTCTCTCTCTCTCTCTCTCACTTCTCTCTCTCTCTTATCTCCTGCTTCTCTCTGGTCTTTTCTCTTCATTCATCACACTGCCTATCTACCGTCACGATCTTGCTCTTCCTTTCAAAGCTACACTTCCTTTTCCTCTCATATCCTTTCCCTCCTCCCCCTCCTCTTCCTTCCCCCTCCTCCCTCCCTCCTGTTCCTCCCTCCTTTCTCCTTCCTCCTCTTCCTCCTTCTTCCTCCTCTTCCTCCCTCCTTCCTTCCTCCTCCTCCCTTCCTCCTAAGGTGACGGAATACACCTTCTGCCCAGAGATTAAGATCATTATAGTTCAAAGGTGAGAGAGAGAGAGAGAGAGAGAGAGAGAGAGAGAGAGAGAGAGAGAGAGAGAGAGAGAGAGAGAATGATCAGCCAATTGAGAGAAAAATATTAATAAATAGAGACAGATGAAGATAATGAGAACAAAAGAGGAAGTGAAAGTACGAAAGAGAGAGAGAGAAAAGACAAAGGATAGAGATAAATAAGATAGTAAAGGGATAAACACATCAAACAGAAATAAATTGCCTTTGTTGTTTTTCCAATTATCTTTGAGGGGAAGAATGTTTACTTTGCCTTGTGTGTTTGTCCTTGTGTGTGTGTGTGTGTGTGTGTGTGTGTGTGTGTTAATGTGAAGCCCTACACACACACACACACATAATAGAACTAGAGGGACGACCACACCCGGGTTTCTTGTTCCCCTTAAAAAGAAAACATAATTTCGTATTCCACCTCAGCAAGACAGATGAGAACATGTAGTTTATACTGGAGAACAATTCCGACAGTTTTTTGTTTCTCCCTTTATACCAGGATAGAGTATTCGATTCTCTATACATATCCTGCGTAGGATTCGATTCTCTATCCTGATTAAACGCTAGCAGGAGTATTCTGGAAATTATTATAAGGGAGTAATATTTAATCTCCCTGAACTGGTCACTATGACGATGGCGCCAAGACATTAAATTATTATTAACGAGACATAACTAAACTCAAAGTATCACAAGGAGTTGAGTCAGTCATTACCAGTCAGGCTGTAGGGGGAACTGGCTCCTTGAGGACATAATCGTCTGGTGTTCCGACAGTCTAATCAGCGGGCAGGTGTGAGCTGCCCAAAAGGAAGGTAAATTAAACACAGGTAGAGAGAGGGGAAGAAAAATTGGTGCACCCGAAGCTCTCGGCTGTGATAACTCTCTCGGCCAGTAAATTATATCAACAAAATAGCGAACATTAAATCCCCGTTGAGCGGAACACCTAGCGAGGAGCCTGGGGACCAGTTATTGTTTTTACTTCGACTGGGACGACGGGAGCGACAATGGCGACGACGTATACATTATTTTTCATGTGATTACGTCAGGTTCTCGAAAAACAGCAGGAGAAACATTTCTGTGGCCACACGTTTTTGTTTAGCGAAATCTCGATAATCGATCTCAGCGCCACAGCGGCCAGTGGGGGAACTGAGTGACACTTAATGGCTGCCGGCTGCTTGGTAGAGAAAGGTTTACTAAGATCAAATAATGAATTTACAGGGACAGTATTCTCAACCATTGGCATGATGAGGCGGGTGGGTGAATACAGCGTTCACCTCCTGTCCAAAGTGTCGCTGGTTCGATCCCGAGATATCCCAGGTCTCCCGAGCTATAGATGGACACCTAACTTTACAGTGGAGGAAGAGAGAGCAACCAAATTGTCCCTACAGTGTGGTTAGGTTATGTTTTATCCTGTTACCTCCAGTGTGTGTGTGTGTGTGTGTGTGTGTGTGTGTGTGTGTGTACAGCTACAGCTCAATCACTGGACAGCTTCCAATAATCTATGTATCAGTGATTATCTTTTTCGTTGTTTTTTATAGAATTTCGATTTTTTCAAAGTTATTCACAGTTTCATTATTACTCGTGGCCTTTAATAGCTCCAATACGATATACATTTCCCATTTGAGCTAATTGGACATAACCTTTCAGTGTGTGTGTGAATATAGATCACAAGTCCCCCTAGAAATGGATGTATAGTTTTTTACTGATTTAATTGATTCGTGGAGTCATTTAATTATGTTTAGTGTTGTACCATTGAAAAGAGAGAGAGAGAGAGAGAGAGAGAGAGAGAGAGAGAGAGAGAGAGAGAGAGAGAGAGAGAGAGAGAGAGAGAGAGAGAGAATCTGCCCCCAGTATCGCAACGCAATATTTCGCTTTACAAAAACTGATAACAAATTGCTACCTAACCTTTAATATCACACAAGCTAGCGCGTCAGGGGAATATTTCGACGTCGTTGTGATACACTTCAGGTGTACAAGTCGTTCGATTTACTGGGTATTGGAGAGAGTGAGAGTGAGTGAGAGGGAAGGAGTGAGTGAGAGAGTGAGTGAGAGCGAGTGAGTGAGAGAGAGTGAGCGCGAGAGTGAGATAGAGAGAGAGAGACGTGGTACACAACAAAACATGCCCTTTACCATAAGATTGGCAGCAGCGAGAGAGTGGAGTGCCCCAGGAACAGCCTCTGGCACCAAGCCGTTGTCACGCGGACGACAATCACCACTCACTCCCATCCCCAGTGGGGGTCGAACCCACGACCTCTGGATTAGAAGTCCAGCGCGCTTTCCACTGCGCCATGGGGACCCGATATACCACTGAAGTGTCTCTTAAGTGATGCCAAGTGATGGAGAGTGTGGGGCCTGGCGAGTTGTGGTGAGGTGGTCCAGTTACTGCTGATAACATGCAACAGTCAGTGTCTTGAAGGTCATCATACAGTCACCTGAGTGTAACTGTGTATTGTTCATTAAGACTGGGAGATATTATATATAAACTCCGTCTAATTACACAGAATATTTATACGACGTAGAATAAACTTTCATTACTTAATTCTAATAAAACCGGAAATATCTCTCATAACCAAGAAGATTATTATTCAGCATCTGGCAGCCTCAGCACTTGACGGAAGAGGTAAACAAAGACTATAAACGTCACAAAACTATAAAGACATAAACTATAAACGATAAAACTCTTCTCATGGCCGTCAATCCTCTTTGTTCTGTCACCGACGTAAATTGAGGCTTTTATGTGATGCTTTTATGTGACTGAAGTCAAGGAGGCCGGTTGATGCCACCACACTGTTTAGGGAAGTGTCTGTGTGTGTGTGTGTGTGTGTGTGTGTGTGTAATATGCAAATTCTGATCCCACTAAAAAATATCATGTCATCAAGAGAGAACAAATGCCATTTTTATCTTAACAGTTTCATTACACGTTTCATTAATACGTTGACGGTCACCTTATTGTTGGTATTTTCACTTCGTCAAGTTATTATTATTGTCAGTATTATTTTTTCCCTATTGGATATTTTTTTCTCGCTCTATTTCTATTTAATTCGATTTATATTATTATATTGATGTTCCTTGACGCCTAATGGCTATAGACGTTGTTGTTGGCGACGAGGGCGGTTGAGTGTGTGTGTGTGTGGGTGCGTGAGTGTGTGTGGGTGTGGGAGCGTGAGTGTGTGCGGGTGCATACGTCTGTCTCGGGTGCGTGATTGTATCTCTGGAGTACCTGAGTGTGTGTCTGGGGTGCGTGAGAGTGTGTCCTTATCCACAAATAATGCCCCATCTCGCCTTAACAGCTACAATAAGACAAACATCATATAATAAATGTTTTCTTCTCATTGTTCCTTCAGGAGTGCCCAACGGGTCTGGTGGACGAGGAAGGATTTAAGGGCATCTTCACCCAGTTCTTCCCCCAAGGAGGTAAGGAGAGGCATTACCTGGGTGAGTGTGTGTGGGTGTGGGTGGGTGGGTGGATGGGATGGGTGAGTATGTGTGTGGGTATGGGTGTGTGTATGGGCGAGAGTGTGTCTGTGTCTATGTGTGTGTGTGTATGTTCTACCTTAACCAATACACAGACCAAAACAGACACATAAACACACACAAAAATCAACTACCGTCAGGTGCAGGTAGCCAGCCAGCCAGTTGTCTCAGAAGGAAGGAAAGTTGTGGCGGAAATTGTTGGTTTTTCAATGAGTCGAGAAATCACAATTGAATCTACAGGTTACTGAATCTTTTTTTTTACGGTTATTGGCTGTTGTGTGTGTATATATATATATATATATATATATATATATATATATATATATATATATATATATATATATATATATGTTATATATATGTGTGTGTGTGTGTGTATGTGTGTGTGTGAGAATAATAATATTAATAATCATGTAAACCAATCTATTGACTAACATATTTTCATTTACTACCTGACACACCCAGTAAATGTAACACACACACACACACACACACACACACACACACACACACACAGTATCGACTAGCGATGAACGCCATTCCCAGTCTTAGTTACAATATCACATAAAAAAGAACCTGGTCACAGCGGTAAGGACTAAAGGTGCACCGCCATTACCGCACCGATACACGATAGTTCCTATGTCTCGCTGCCAGCCGTACGAAGCTTCAATATTTAAGTGGTGAGAACGACGAGGTTTTGCCATTTGAAAATATCTAATAATTATCGCCTATTAAACCTATTATCAGTAATTATGTTTTAAAAGCTCGGGGATGTCAGGGTGTGTGTGTGTGAGGTAAGGTAACAGATGTCTCCGATACCTGCTGGTACCTGAGCCATGGCTACAGGTGTGTGGTAAGGTAACTTGTTGAGGAAATATGCACGACCCAGTTTAATTCCGAGACTTGACATTCGAGATGGTTTCTGAAGGAGGAGGAAGGGGAGGAGGAGGAAGGAGAGGAGGAGGAGGAGGAGGAGGGAGAGGAGGAGAGTAGGAGGAGGAGAGGAGGAGGAGGAGGAAGAGGAGAAGGAGGAGGAGGGGGGGAGGAGAATAGTAAGAAAAAAACATTATTGACTGTAAACTCTGAACTGTTTGTCATACAGATCTGAAACTTTGCATGGAGACACTACGAACAATAAAGAATCACTGGTATAAGTTTCAGATCCTTCGTCCAAAACATAGTAGGTCTTTAGCGGTACATAACATAAAAATACCTTCATGATGATATCGTTATAGTTCACACGAAAAACTGGTTCTGTCGTTTTTGTGTTGAGACAAGTTCCTCTCAGTAGTAGAGTGTAACTAAAGAACGTTTTACCTGCCTTAGAGTATATTAGATAGATAACTTACATAGAAATGGAAATTATAGATGTTTAATAATGGAAAAAATGAAAAATAATGACCGATTTCCGTCACAACAAGACCTTAATGTATTGTAAAGTTTTATGTCACGGTATTGTATTATTGTATATATGTTTGTTATTGTAGTAATGACCAGCTTAATCTAGTGACCAGCTTAGTCTACTGACCAGCTTACTATAGTGACCAGCTTGCCACAGTGACCACCGGACAACTTGACCCTTGACAGTTTCGAGTAATCGTCCCTTGATTGTAAAGGCGACAGAGGCAATGGGTACACACACACACACACACACACACACACACACACACATTTAATGTATTATAATTATGTAGTCACCGATTAAAAGCTTCTCTGTAAACCATAGTCCCTAATCTTACCAATCCTAAGCTTCCAATCTCCTCAAACTTAACTGAACTTAACCTGACCTGACCTGACCTAACCTAACTTAAGACTGATGGTGTGTTGTTATGTTTCAGACGCGACACAGTACGCCCATTACGTGTTTAATACCTTCAAGCACAACAACCACGGCCAGATCAGCTTTGAGGTAAGTCTATCTGTCTGTGTCTGTCTGTCTGTCTGTCTGTCTGTCTGTCTGTCTGTCTGTCTGTCTGTCTGTCTGTCTGTTTATCTGTCTGTCTGTCTCGTTCTGTATATCTTTTCCAATTTCTTATTCTGTCTGTTTCTCTGTATAGTTATATATTAATATGTTCATGTGTGTGCATGTGTGTGTGTGTGTTTGGTCTGTATGTACGCTTCTGTGTGTGTGTTTTATGTGTGTTTGTGTGTGTGTGCATGCTAACAAATCGCATTTTAAAAGCTTTCGAACAAAACCTCAGGCATCCATATTCAACTTTTTATTTTTTCCAGAACACAGAACATAAATTGATTTCAAAATGTAAAAAATAATCTCCCTTATTTTGTCTGATAGTGAAGTTGGTAAGGTTAGGTTAGGTTAGGTTAGAGAGAAATATAATAAGATAAATTATTACACTAGATTATATTCACTAAACACAACAGGATCACGAATAATTGATATATAAGCGAGATGAATTACTTGCGAGTGAATAATTCTATGTTCAAGTTGTTCAAGACATTCTGTTATTAACTACTGATGACACCTAATTGCTCTAGGTTAGTGAATTCTGACCATCTCGTATTTATGGTCATTAGAGTGAGTTTCATTCTGGGTGTTTTATGTCCTCTCGATGCTTAAGTGTTAAAATGTCAAAAGTCAAAGGTCATGGAGGTCAGAAAGATGAGGTGGAGGGGAGGTGTATGTCACATGAGGTCAGGAAGATGAGGGGGAGGAGAGGTGTAGGTCACATGAGGTCAGGAAGATGAGGGGGAGGAGAAGGATGAGGTCAGGAAGATGAGGAGAGGTGTAGGTCACATGAGGTCAGGAAGATGAGGGGGAGGAGAGGTGTAGGTCACATGAGGTCAGGAAGATGAGGGAAAGGAGAAGTGTAGGTCACATGAGGTCAGGAAGATGAGGGAAAGGAGAAGTGTAGGTCACATGAAGTCAGGAAGATGAGGAGGAGGAGAGGTGTAGGTCATATGAGGTCAGAAAGATGAGGAGGAGGAGAGGTGACTAGGATTTTCTTGAAGGGAACTGTGGAGGAGGTGATGGAGGAGAGAGGGTGAGATGGAGGGCTCTGGGAGTTGTTAGAGGGAGGTCAGGGGTCACAGAGGGTGGAACATGGAGGTCAGTGGTCAAAGAGGTGGGGGAGGCGGAGTTTTAGAAGCTACTTGAGGAGGTCAGAGGTCACGGAAGTAAAGGGTAGGTGTTGAGGTCTTCACAGGTCAAAGGTCACTGTAGACAGGGTAGAGTAGAAGAGGTCAGCTTGAACTGGGTAATATGAACCGCAGGTAACATCTCTCTCTCTCTCTCTCTCTGTAACCAAGGAAACAATACTGCTCGAGTTCTCTCTCTCTCTCTCTCTCTCTCTCTCTCTCTCTCTCTCTACTGCTCTCTCTCTCTCTCTCTCTCTCTCTCTGTAACCAAGGTGATATTTCTCTGTGTCTGGCTATCTCCTCATGATATCTCTCTTACCGTCTCCCAACATCCATCACTATTGATCTCTGTAACCTAGGAGACATCCCTCCATGACACCTCTCTTCCACTGTCTTCCGGCATCCATTGTTTTAGTCTCCAAGCATCCATCTCCTACTGTAATCTCCAAGCATCTCTCTAATACTCTCAAACATCTCTCCATCACATCTCGTCTCCCGGGTCTCCTAGTACCTATCTCCTACTATAATCTCCTAACATCTCTCTAATACTCTCAAACATCTCTCCATCACATCTCGTCTCCCGGGTCTCCTAGTACCTATCTCCTACTGTAATCTCCAAACATCTCTCTAATACTCTCAAACATCTCTCCATCACATCTCGTCTCCTCGGTCTCCTAGTATCCATCCTCAACAGTAAATCCAATCAAGATCTGACCTCCAGACTCCATGCATACTTAAATAACCCCCTACAGTGTTCTCGTCTTTGACCCTCTGGTGGCTGAAGTACCAACCAGGGCGTCAGATTGAACCTACCTGACATACATGGTAATTAGTTGATACCTGAAGTCCATCACCTGTATACCTGTAAGAGAGGGAAAGGGTTACGTCAGGTGGGTCATTTCTCTTGAAGGAATAATAATAACAAGATGTCTGTCTGTCTGTCTGTCTGTTGGTCCTTATTCACGTTAAATGCTTTCCTCACTAACTATAAAAAGGGTCTTTGTAGCTCATGTGTTTCTCAGTCTTAGTCTTTATATTGTACGTGTTTCTCAGTCTTAGTCTTTATATTGTAGATGCTTCTCAGTTTAGTCTTTATATTGTACGTGTTTCTCAGTCTTAGTCTTTATATTGTAGATGCTTCTCAGTCTAGTCTTTACATTGTACGTGTTTCTCAGTCTTAGTCTTTATATTGTAGATGCTTCTCAGTCTAGTCTTTACATTGTACGTGTTTCTCAGTCTGGTCTTTATATCTCACGTGTTTCTCAGCCTTAGGAGTGAACATTTTAAATAGGTCCCATAACATCACTGGGTGTACTGTAGGTTGGCACATCAGCCGAACGGAAATTAGTTTTTTCTACACAATTGTTTCTCTAGGTAGGCTGCGGAAGCTTCACGTAATTTGCGGAGATAGGTCAAAGGTTAAAGTCACAGCGGTAAAGGTCAATTCTCTCTAGTTTTACGTTTTTATCCACCAGACCTTCAGACAACACTTCAGCTGAATGTGTGTCTGTTACGGTAGCATCTGGGCCCCAGTCTTTATAGGCCCCAACCTGACCGAATCTAAACATTAGGACTGAAGACGATTAATTGGGTTAGGTTCGATTTGGTTTAGTTAGGTTAGGTTAAGTTATGCTAGGTTAGGTTAGGTTAGGTTAACTTAGGTTAGGTGAGGTTGATGCCTAATAAAAATGGGCACTATTTGACCCAGCCTCCAGTGTAACGGGGTCAAATGTCAGGCGGCCAACTTTAAGCTTTTTACATTCAATCATTCAGTCGTCAGCACCTAGCGTGTGGAGGAGGGCAGTTAGAGGTCACACGGGGTCAAAGTTCAAGGTCCTTAACACACTCCTATAAATAAATTTATAAATAAATAAATAAAAAATAAATAAATAAATATTAGCGTGTAGCGAGAGCCAGGTGGAGGTGACCACACAGGTAACATAATAAAGGTGTGTTTATCATCTTATCTCAATAATATTATGTTCCCTCTCCTCTCCTCTCCTCTCCTCTCCTACCTTCTCTCCTCTCCTCTCCTCTCCTCTCCCTCTCCTCTCCTCTCTCTCCTCTCCCTCTTCATTTCCACTTCCATCTCCACATTACTCTTCTCCTCAACAGGTAACCACTTCCCCTCGCCAGAGTAATCCCTTCCTCTCCCTCTTCCCCCTCACTATTAACTTCCTCCCACCCCTCACCCCCCTCTCTCTCATGATATAAACACCTTCCTCTTACCTTTTCCTTCACCATTAACCACCTCCTCTCCCTCTCCCCTCACCTACATCTGGGGGAATCCTGCTTCTGAACACACACAGACAGTGAACAGACACAAGACAGTTACACGGCAGCACATACAGGGAAATGCTACAACCATACCAGACAAACACACCTTCAGGGAACCTTTGAACAGACAGACACAGACAGGGGAACTAACACGAAGACACAGAGACAGGGAACGAGCACAGACAGACAGAACGCAGACGAGAACCGCACAGACAGACACACAGACGGGGGCTTCTAGCACAGACAGACAGACACACAGAGACAGGGAACTAGCACAGACAGACAGACACACAGAGACAGGGAACTAGCACAGACAGACAGACACACAGAGACAGGGAACTAACACAGACAGACAGACACACACAGACAGGGAACTAGCACAGACAGACAGAAATACAGACAGGGAACGAACACAGAGAGAGGGAAGAAATATATTAGATAAGGTCGCTGCTTTATCTCTGGTGGAGGGAGACACAACACCTTCCGCCTCTATGTCAATTATTTAATACCTCTCTCCTCTCTTATTATCCCTCGCCTGGGTGAGATAGTGTTGATGTCTGTCTGTTCATCCTTGCGGTCATGGATGTGTGTCTGTGTATGTGTGTGTGTATGTGTGTGTGTGTGTGTGTGTGTGTGTGTGTGTGTGTGTGTGTGTGTGTGTGTGTGTGTGTGTGTGGCAGAACTTCCAGCGAGCCGCAGGCTTGGATTTGTGGAAGCGAATTTTGAGTCCATAGTTGGTAGGGGCCGAGAACCAGAAATTTATTTATTGATATATTGGATTAGTTAAGGCGTTAGTAATCTCTCTCTCTCTCTCTCTCTCTCTCTCTCTCTCTCTCTCTCTCTCTCTCTCAAAGCAAATTTCTCCTCAAGTACCTCTCCATCAAGACCCTCTATCTCCTTTCACTACCTCACCTCCAATATCTCCCCACCATTCCATCCTACTGTGAGTCGTATATGAGAAAATTTTCCCCACCAGCTGACCTAGGGAGGGATATTTCCCTAGCATGACGTCACGACCTTAAGGGAGTGTCTGCCATATATAAAGACGAGGGTAATGCTTCACCACCACTCACTTGTAAGAGATCGGGGAGTGAACATCTCTCCTGGGTTCACTCTTTGATATAACATCCCATTGCATTCCTTATACCAGGGGAAGGTCGAGTGTTTGTTTGTGTTTAGCGGGTAGTATGGCGTTCTTTGTCTGTTTGTTTGTTGGTGAGGTTCTTGGTGGTGGTAACATACGCAAGGATAAATTCATACACACAGCTGGAATATCCTGTATAGTGTATATCTTGTATGTTTATAATGTATTCCTGGGATATATTAACATGGCTTTGAAGTGTGTATATAAATGTATCTCACTTATGACTGCTCGTAGACTAGTAATGATGGTGCATTAGTCACAACGAGGGCCTATCAGAACTAGGGGCCTATCAGAACTAAAGGCCTATCAGAACTAGGGCCTATCAGTATAGACATAGCCCCCATCTGCTGGCACCTAAAACAGCTTTAAAAAACATCCACACACACACACACACACACACACACACACACACACACACAATTACACACACACACACACACACACAATATAATACTCAGCCAAAAATATGAGGGAATCAGAGGTATCGATAACCAGCTTGGCGGAGGTAAATCACGCTGTTGGAGAGGGGTGTGGTAGTTCGCGCCGGGGGGGGGGAGCCATGAAGAGGGTGTAGTGAGTATGTCTGAATGAGGAGGTGATCTGTAAAGGATGGCTGTTTCTAGCTCTCTTTTCTCTCTCTTTTTCTCGTTCTCTTTCTAGATTTCTCTCTCTTATCTCTTTTTCTTAACTCTATTTCTCACTTTTCTCCCTTTCTCTCTGTTTTTCGCTCTCTTTATATTACTTTCTTTCTTACTTTCTCTTTTTTTACCCTCTCTCTCTCTCTCTCTCTCTCTCTATCAAAGTAAATAATTAAACAAACGAATAAACAAGTAAATAGATAAACAGATAGACAAATAAACCTACGATTTTGTAAACATAAGAGGAAGGAAATAATGTGGGTGGGATTTACTGACTCGACAGAATTACGACGTGAGATAGTTGATCACTAGTCATTCTCTGGAGGAATTGTGTGGGATTGCGTCTGTCTCTTTCTCTCTCTCTTTCTTTCTTGTCTGTCTGTCTATCTGTCTTTTTATCTATCTTTCCCTCTGCTTTATCTGTTCGTTTGTCTATATTTTTGCATGCCTGTCTGTCTGTGTCTGTCTGTGTCTATCTGTCTATCTGTCTTATTTCTAAGTTTCTGTATTTCCTTCTCTCACTCTCTTTCTGTTTATCTATCTGTCTTTTTATCTATCTTTCCATCTGATCTGTCTGTCTATCTGTCTGTCTGTCCATCTTTGGTGATTTATTTTCCCTGCACTAAAAGTTTCAGGAACCAATCACCAGACTGTATTTTTCGTGTATATATTTGATGCGAAAATGACAAGAGCAATTTACAGAGAGGAACTACAGTAGGTAAAGAGTGAAAAATATACATATATTTTTTGTGAAGTTTAAGAGGCCATTTGAGGGCTTCAAAGTTGGCAGGAAACTCAATTTGGTGTGTGTGTGTGTGTGTGTGTGTGTGTGTGTGTGTGTGTGTGTGTGTGTGTGTGTGTGTGTGTGTGAGTATGTTTTGCCTTTAGTAATGTATAAATGCTCTCGCGTGTAAACAATGGCTGTAAGATTTTTTTTACCTTATTTATCCTATGGCCATCCAGTAGAGGTGGCCATCCAGTAGAGGTGGCCATCCAGTAGAGGTGGCCATCCAGTAGAGGTGGCCATCCAGTAGAGAGGTGGCTATCCAGTGGCCATCCAGTAAGTGGTGGCTATCCAGTAGAGGTGGCTATCCAGCAGAGGTGGCTATCAGAGAGGTGGCCATAGAGGTAAGGTAGCATCCTATGCCGAGAGAAGGAGAACCAGTGTGGCATGTGGGATCCCTACATTGTTCTAGATATTTTTTCTCACGCAATTTTATGATAAATTTATGATAATTCCTAAGTACAAAAAAAAATCACTGTAATATTGCCAGAGGTGAGTGTGTCAGGAGTAGAGGTGAGTGTGTCAGGAGTAGAGGTGAGTGTGTCAGGAGTAGAGGTGAGTGTGTCAGGAGTAGAGGTGAGTGTGTCAGGAGTAGAGGTGAGTGTGTCAGGAGTAAAGTCTTAGTGTACTTGTTATGGTACTGAGGGCACGAGACTCTTGAGTCCCTTCACGTACCCGAGAATAACCTTCACTATCACCTTCACTATCACCTTCACCTTCACTATCACCTTCACCTTCACTATCACCTTCACTATCACCTTCACCTTCACCTTCACTATCACCTTCACTATCACCTTCACTATCACCTTCACCTTCACTATCACCTTAACCTTCACCTTCACCTTCACTATCACCTTCACTATCACCTTCACTATCACCTTCACCTTCACTCACATCACCTTCACCTAACCTTCAACCTTCACCTTCACCTTCACCTCTCATCACCTTCACACTATCACCTTCACCATCACTTACCATCACCTTAACCTTCACCTTCACCTTCACTACTCATCACCTTCACCTTCACTATCACCTTCACTATCACCTTCACCTCACTCCATCATTCCTTCACTTCAACTCCTTCATCACCTTCACTATCACCTTCACTATCACCTTCACTATCACCTTCACTATCACCTTCACTATCACCGTCACCGTCACTATTTTTATATATATTATCACTTTCATTGTCAACTGTCATTTTATCATAATTAGTTTCATTGTCATAATCATTGTCTTTATTTGTCCGTAAAATCTTTCACTCTTGTCACGGCGGCAAGGCTGATGACGTCTGACCACGAGACGAGGCTGGTGACGTCACGCCTAATTGCTCACTCGGCAAAACACAAATAAATAACGACACAAACACACTTATATCACTTTGCCATCGGCTATATGTCGCTATATATGTTGCACGGATTACTTAATTACCTTTAAATATATATAAAATTGTGTTATTTACCTTCAATAACGTCAAAACACTATAAAACACACTAAACACGTGACCGTTATCTGTCTCGTACTGTGGCGGGACCCAAGACTGCCTCCTAATGTGCACTAATGATACTCTGGACCACCCAACTAGGGAACACGACATCTCTCTTTATCACACCCCGGGAAATTTAAATCTTGGTATAACACTCACGGCTTGTCGGGGTGTATGTTCTAGGAATGTGTATACTGTATGTTCTGCCTCAAGGAATGTATATATGTTCTACGTCAAGGAATGTGTATAATCTCAGGTTCCTTCCCTCTCCGCAGGACTTCCTAGGGGCACTGTCGACTGTGTCTCGGGGCAGCACACAGGAGAAGCTACAATGGATCTTTGGGCTGTACGATGTAAACAACGACGGACTCATCACCAAGTCGGAGATGGTGGATGTGGTGACGGCGATCTATGAGATGTTGGGCCGGTCTACCGAGCCCCAGGTCGAGGACAACTCAGCCAAGGACCACGTCGATAAAATCTTCCATGTGAGTCTAGAAGGATATCAGCCCCCTCCCACTAACTCTCTCTGTCCCTCTAACTCTCCCCCCTAACTCTCCCCCACTAACTCTCTCCCCCCACTCAACTCTCTCTCCTCCCCACTAACTCTCTCTCCCCCCGCTAACTCTCTCTCTCTCCCTCTCCGCTAACTCCCCTCTCCCTCCGCTAACTCTCTCTCCCACTAACTCTCTCTCTCCCCCCGCTAACTCTCTCTCCCTCCCACTAACTCTCTCTCCCCCTCCCACTAACTCTCTCTCCCTCCCACAGTTGATTGACATTAACCAGGACGGGGCCATCACCATAGAGGAGTTGGCCGAGTGGGTGTCGCGGGATGAGACCATCGTGCAGAGTCTGGCCATGATGGACACTGTTCTCTACACCCGCCGCGACCCCGCCCACCCACCGCCCACACGGCCATCCCTTAGCCAACCATGAGCCGCCGCCCACCCGCACCCTCCTCTCGACGGTGTTGGTGATACTACTGCTGCGGCCGCTGCTGCTGCTATTGCTGTTGCTGCTGCTGCTGCCCCTGGTGCTGTTGTGGCAGCTGGTGGTACTGCTATTATTGCTGCTCCTGATGCTGCTGTTGTTCCTGACGGCGCTGCTGCTGCTGCTGACGTTAACCATGTTTCTGCTGTTGCTGCGGCCGCCACTCCTCTCCCTCACCGCTGTGTCCGCATTGCAGCTGCGGCACCTGGCACAGCTGCGGCTCCCCCTGTGGCTGGCTCCCCCACCTGCACTGTCCGTTCAGTGAGCTTCGCGAAGGGACGGATCATGTCCCGGGCTGCCACCATTGACGTCACCACATCCGGGACGACCACCACGATCATCGCAGCTGGCGGCGTCGTACCAGAGTCTCACGCAGCTGCTGTCCCCACTACTACTATCCCTTACACCGCAGTCACCATAGAAACGACCTCTGGTGATACTGCCTCTCATACTCAAGCTAAGGCGAACACTGCCTCTCCTACTCCCTCTCGCGCCTCTAATTCCTCTTCCACTGCCTCTTCTTTATCATCTCCTCCTCCTACTACTCCTCGCTCCACTACCTCCTCCACAGGTAACTCACTCACGTCTACCTGTAGTGACAGTGCTCCCCGAGCTGTTAAGTCTCGTGTAGGTAGTAACTCAGCCACGTCTCATCCTGCCACTCTTCCTCGCGCCTCGTCAACCACGTCAGCGCCTGGGAGCTCCCGCAGAAGAGCTACCTGAAGCACCCTCGTCATCCACCCTTGTCACCCACCCCCTTTGTCAACCACTCTCGTCACCCACTTTCGTCAACCCACTCTCGTCACCCACTTTCGTCAACCCACCTCGTCACCCACCTTAGTCACCCACCTTGTCGCCCACCTCCTTCTATCCCTGTCACTACCAAAGCAACTTAGTTTATTAATTATAAAACATCGCATCTCCACTAAAGTTTAAGTGAGCAGGCGTTTCACTTATAAACCCACTTAAAGCGACTATTGAAAGTATTTTTCTCACATTCTCTCACTTATGTGTCTACATGAGAGACTACATTAGAATTTACATCTACTTAACTGTTATAAGTAGATAGATAACTCACGTCTTTATCTAAGTGAATATTTAAGTAGTTCATTTATAATTACGGTAATAAGATGAGGTTTATTAGGGTGTGTTAGGGAGGGGGTCGTGTGTGTGTGTGTCTCAGTAAGTCGACAGAGATGATCCGCCCAGTGACGTTTTGATTGGCCACAGCAAATCAACAACCACCAAGAATGACTTTGACAATCACTCAACAGATTCCAATCATCCTCCCAGGATTAGCTAAGCCTCATTGCTCCTACATAGCAAACTGTAGTTATTGATTTTGTATATTTTAAACTTTTGGAGCAAATTTAGGAAAGAATTAAACTCGGGTTAAGAGAATGAGTCAGAGGCCAATGAGAGTGTTAGGCCGTAGAGGAAGTTATTTATATCAATACTGTCACTTGCATGTCTCTCTCCATCTTTACACTTATTCTTTTTTCTTTACCTTCGAAATATATATGTATAGGGTGTCCCAGCAAAAGGTCCCTACCTCCCTCCTTCCCTCCCTGCCTGTTCCCTCCCTCCCTGCCTGTTCCCTCCCTCCCTGCCGCCTCCCTGCCCCCCTCCCTCCCTGCCTGCTCCCTGAGACATTGTGACTTGTAGGGAGAGAGAGAGCAGGCAGGTTGGGAGGGAAGGAAGGAGGAATATTTTTCTGACTCACCCTATAAATATGGTCTAAATATAATCATAATATCGTCAGTTTCTCTTCATAGGTCAGTCTTAGTTTCATCATATTTTCTGAATAATTAAAACCACGAATCATTCATCACAAGAAACCGATGCTCAGGTCGATGGGATAATTCACTAAGTGTCGTAGTGTATAGTGGAGGTGAGAAGAGAGAAAGTATGTTATTCCTAAAGCCTTCGAGTGATTACACTTATATCTGACATAATTAAGTAGTTTTGATTAATTTAAGTGATTAAGTAGTTTAGATTAATTTAAGTGATTCAAAACACCGATAATTTGCTTCCTCATAACACACTCTGAGCGCATTGTTAGCGGGGGGGGGGGTTATTGTGACTGACAGACATACATCAGTTCGGTCAGGTACTTAAGAAGCGACTAAATAAATCTCTATTACTTCACTACAACATAAGTCATCCTCCAGCTAGTGTGAAGGTCGAGGGTGACATCTCCTGGTGACTGTGGCAGAGGAGGTCCAGTGATACTTGAAGTCACAGAGACGTCAGCCTGGTTAAGTGTAACACCTGACGTCCGTGTAGAAGGAGTGACCTGGTAATACTGTGAGGGCGTCTTGTGTGGTGACGAAACCTGATCGTCTGTGTGGTGACCGAGGCGTCTTGTGGGTGTGTGGTGACCTGAGGGCGTCTTGTGTGGTGACCTGAGGCCGTCTTGTGTGTGGTGACCTGAGGGCCTTCTTGTGTGGTGACCTGAGGCCGTCTTTGTGGTGACCTGAGGGCGTCTGTGGTGACTGAGGTGTGGTGACCCGAGGCCGTCTTGTGTGGTGACCCGAGGCCGTCTTGTGTGGTGACTCGAGGCCGTCTTGTGTGGTGACCCGAGGCCGTCTTGTGTGGTGACCCGAGGTATTAAGGCCAGAGAGATAGACTACACACATGAGTGATGAATTAAAGGAACACACAAGTCTCCCCTAATAGTTATGTTTTGTTTATAAATCGTTTATATTATATCATGGTTATGTTTTACTTCAGCTATTACAGATTATTATACTGACAACAGATTAACTCTCGTCTTAATTACTCACTTTATAGACAATTAAGTGGTTTATTGACCCTCAAATGATGTCATTACACTGGTTTAATTTATAATG